>NC_083596.1:5844192-6076692 GCF_027579695.1 Neoarius graeffei
ATCACACTTGATCAAAGGGACTCTTGCGAACTGTGTTTGTGTGAACTTAGATCTACTTTCCACAAAAGTCATGATAAATACAGCACTTCATCTTTTCCTGCTCTAATATACATCCCAAATGAATCGCACCAAAAATAAAGACGAAACTCTGTACTCTAGAAGATGAATCAGTAAAACCTTTGTAGCCGTTCCAGCAGAAAAGCAACTGATGAGTGATGAGTGATGTACTCTGATTTATTGACCTGTTTTTTTATCTTGTCCAGTGTGTGGTTGGTTTTGAAATCGAGATGAGGTAATTAGAGGAGAGAAATTCTGAAAAGGCAAAGAGAAACTCAGAGGCATTTAATCCTGCTGAGCGAAGGTCAGGATTTGGCAATCCAGTCGCATTACAATCATATAACTCTTAAAACTCGAAGACATTTCCAGGTCTGAAATAAGCCAGAGAAGTTGGAACATCTTCTATCTTTTCCTGCGAAATGCTATGCAGTGATGGCTAATTACTGTAACTCTGTTAATGTGTGTTTCCAGAGAAAGTGTGTTACCGTATGATTATGATCAATTCATACTGTATACAACCCCCATTCCAAAAAAGTTGGGACAAAGTACAAATTGTAAATAAAAACGGAATGCAATGATGTGGAAGTTTCAAAATTCCATATTTTATTCAGAATAGAACATAGATGACATATCAAATGTTTAAGCTGAGAAAATGTATCATTTAAAGAGAAAAATTAGGTGATTTTAAATTTCATGACAACAACACATCTCAAAAAAGTTGGGACAAGGCCATGTTTACCACTGTGAGACATCCCCTTTTCTCTTTACAACAGTCTGTAAACGTCTGGGGACTGAGGAGACAAGTTGCTCAAGTTTAGGGATAGGAATGTTAACTCATTCTTGTCTAATGTAGGATTCTAGTTGCTCAACTGTCTTAGGTCTTTTTTGTCATATCTTCCGTTTTATGATGCACCAGATGTTTTCTATGGGTGAAAGATCTGGACTGCAGGCTGGCCAGTTCAGTACCCGGACCCTTCTTCTACGCAGCCATGATGCTGTAATTGATGCAGTATGTGGTTTGTCATTGTCATGTTGGAAAATGCAAGGTCTTCCCTGAAAGAGACGTCGTCTGGATGGGAGCATATGTTGCTCTAGAACCTGGATATACCTTTCAGCATTGATGGTGTCTTTCCAGATGTGTAAGCTGCCCATGCCACATGCACTAATGCAACCCCATACCATCAGAGATGCAGGTTTCTGAACTGAGCGCCGATAACAACTTGGGTCGTCCTTCTCCTCTTTAGTCTGAATGACACGGCGTCCCTGATTTCCATAAATAACTTCAAACTTTGATTCGTCTGACCACAGAACAGTTTTCCACTTTGCCACAGTCCATTTTAAATGAGCCTTGGCCCAGAGAAGACGTCTGCGCTTCTGGACCATGTTTAGATACGGCTTCTTCTTTGAACTATAGAGTTTTAGCTGGCAACGGTGGATGGCACAGTGAATTATCTCATCTCAACTCATTATCTCTAGCCGCTTTATCCTGTTCTACAGGGTCGCAGGCAAGCTGGAGCCTATCCCAGCTGACTACGGGCGAAAGGCAGGGTACACCCTGGACAAGTCGCCAGGTCATCACAGGGCTGACACATAGACACAGACAACCATTCACACTCACATTCACACCTACGGTCAATTTAGAGTCACCAGTTAACCTAACCTGCATGTCTTTGGACTGTGGGGGAAACCGGAGCACCCGGAGGAAACCCACGCGGACACGGGGAGAACATGCAAACTCCGCACAGAAAGGCCCTCGCCGGACGGTGAATTATGTTCACAGATAATATTTTCTGGAAATATTCCTGAGCCCATTTTGTGATTTCCAATACAGAAGCATGCCTGTATGTGATGCAGTGCTGTCTAAGGGCCCAAAGATCACGGGCACCCAGTATGGTTTTCCGGCGTTGACCCTTACGCACAGAGATTCTTCCAGATTCTCTGAATCTTTTGATGATATTATGCACTGTAGATGATGATATGTTCAAACTCTTTGCAATTTTACACTGTCAAACTCCTTTCTGATATTGCTCCACTATTTGTCGGCACAGAATTAGGGGGATTGGTGATCCTCTTCCCATCTTTACTTCTGAGAGCCGCTGCCACTCCAAGATGCTCTTTTTATACCCAGTCATGTTAATGACCTATTGCCAGTTGACCTAATGAGTTGCAATTTGGTCCTCCAGCTGTTCCTTTTTTTGTACCTTTAACTTTTCCAGCCTCTTATTGGCCCTGTCCCAACTTTTTTGAGATGTGTTGCTGTCATGAAATTTCAAATGAGCCAATATTTGGGATGAAATTTCAAAATGTCTCACTTTCGACATTTGATATGTTGTCTATGTTCTGTTGTGAATACAATATCAGTTTTTGAGATTTGTAAATTATTGCATTCCGTTTTTATTTACAATTTGTACTCATGTCCCAACTTTTTTGTTGTCCCAACCTATACCAAATTAATATGTGGAACTGACCTGCTGTGGTGACCCTTAACAGGATCGGCTGAAAGAAGAAGAAAATTCTCTTGATCATTAACGCAACACTTGGTAAGAATATCAGCTTCAAAATCATTTTAATGCTACATTGACTTATAATAGAGAGAACGGCTTGTCTTCCATTCCCAGTCCAACCCGGTTCACCAGGTATCGCACGATGTAACCCTGGTGGAGCGTCCATGAGACCACTTGTGAGAACTGCATAACATTTTACAGCACCATAAGAACTGCTTTACACTTTACGGCACTCTGACTAGCTTCCAAAATCAGCCAGTTATATACACTCGGTGAAAATGTGAATTTAATTGCATTTAATCAAAACCTTAAGTTCTTCCCATGCCAGGATCTGGTCTTCCCAGGCAGCCTCCAGTCCCAGTACTAACCAGCTCTTGAGGCACATTGGGCAGTGCTGATCTCTGTTTCTATAGCCCTTGGCCTCCCGCTTATTATATAGCTAGGGTTACAGTGGGGGTCTAGTCCTCTAGTAACCATGAGAGTTTGATTCCCTACTCACATCTGTATTGCAGTGTGCCTTGCCAGATGACAGTAGGTACCATTTTTATGATGGTCTTTGGTACGACCCGACCATGAGTAGAACTCAAGGTCTCCTAGTCAAGAGGTGGACACGCTAACCACTAGGCTAGCTCATGGTAATTAAAACCTTCAAAGAATCTTAAATTTAGTAGTGTACTAACAGTTATTGTCTGTGAACCTGATTTCCTGTGAATGGTGGAAATTCAAAGTCCCGTACAATCGAAACTCCCAGGCGAGTGGGGGAGCGGATTCCCTGCCAAGCACTAATCCCTTCTTTTGGAAAATGGAAAATGTTGTCTTGGGCCCCTCTGGGGTGTCACCAATTCATGTGGAAAGTATGGAGTATGTGCATCTAACCATGTCGATTTGCAGAGATGAACAGACAGACAGACAGACAGACAGACAGACAGACAGACAGACAGACAGAAAGCCTTCCTTTAGCAGTATAGATAGATTTAAGCTACCTTTAAGACCAGTCCTTAAATTTAGTTGTAAATTTCAGTACCTTTACTGAACTTTTTAAATTCGTTACATATACTAGTAACTTTAAGACCCTTTATTGATATTCTTAAAAGTCATAGTGACTAAGTACATTAAAATGTTAAATTTAGTACTTTTAGCAAAGAGATATCTTAAACGTTCTTTTTAACAGCATTTTGTTATCTTTACGAAGTCACGGAAAGTTGTTAAAAGGTATACTATAAGAATTCTTAAAGTTATAAGTAAATACACTGAAATTTAGCATTTCGTAAAGCTTTAGCATAATTTAAGAAGATCTTAAAGCTGCTGATTTGTTGAGTGTATACATTAGCCATAAAAATAAGCTAAATCGGTATTCTCAGTACGGACATCATGGCAATTGAGAATGAATGGACCAAAGAAGACGCTGTTGGAGGAACTGTCTTTGTCTGTGGTTTCTCTAACTTTGGTTCCTATTGAGGTTGAATCCGTCTAAATTCTCCATCTGGGTAAAAGTTTATAAATTATAGGTCTGTACATGACTTATGAGTGTTAGGAGGGTAATGAAAGACCACAAAAGAACCCTGATGATTACAAAGCCACTGATTAAACTGTTCATCATCCTGGTAACTAATGCACTGCATCTGAGAAGACCGTCACTGGGTTTCATTACTTGGTGCCTCCTTATGTAGGCCAAGTTGTTTATTACCTGGAAATGACCTGTGATAGATTTTCCACTGCACATCACACCATTAATTACTGCATGACTCTTAAACAAAGATGGTATTTGCTGTGAAAATCAGTCGCTACAAATAGAAATCATGTGAAGCCCATCTCCAAGATCTGATTATGACCTTTATTAAAAAATTATAAGCAAGAATGAGCTTATCCAAGACTCCCTTGCCCATCATGGCCTCTGTTTTCTTCCGCAGAATAATGAGAGCTCCTTTCTGACGTGGTTCAGCGTCACCTATTCGCTCCAGTACTTTTCCTTCTCCGTTCTCCCTGATGTGGCTAGCTGCATTCAGACCACAAGCCCAAAATAGAAGCATGAGGTAGGAGGGGGGAAAGAGAGGAGACAAAGAATGAGACAATCCATTTATTCCCAGGGAGCTTTGTTTTGACTCCATTTTAAAAGGATTAGGTGGGAAAATGCTTGCTGGGGCGTCATTCAAAGGAGGAGATTATCTCCTTGAGACTCTTGGAATGTATTGTCTGTATTTATCAACATTTTCCGTGATTTGGAATTAAGTATGAAATTGAACATTAGAGTCTAGAGTTAATCATTAAAATTTAATCCGGAAATTATGTCCCAGTGATCACATCACATCACCTTCACCACATTTTATAAACAAAAATATGATGAAACATTAGAACTTACTGAGTGACGATTCACATTTCTGATGTGATGATGTGTAATCTTATTAAAGATTATTTCATAAATCCATCTGCACTGAGATTCGAATCTCAATTGTCCTGAAATGCATTTCAGGTTTGAAATATTTTCCATTTCCAAATATTTAAATAGCAAATATACAGCATAACTTGTTTTATTCCATCCACATTCACTCGATATGAGCAATTGTGCACTCTGATTGGCTACTCTACTACTAGAATATCAGCTCATATACCATGAGTAGAGAAAAACAAAATGGTGGCACGCATCAAGTCAGATATATCATGTTGTTATTAAGTATTTAAAAGAAGCAGAAATAGCTAAAAGAATATAGTTTCCTCCCCCTCAGTATTGTCTGTTCTACACTCCAGCCCAGTCGGGGGCAGTAATGCACCTTTAAGTTGGTTTGCCAACAGTCAAAAAAACCCTAAAGAAGAAGAAGACGAACATGGTGGAGCGTGTTGCTCAACCAACCGAGGACGAAATAAAAACTCGACTCAAAAACAAAACCCCAGAAATACAAAAAAAAAGCAACAAAATATGGAATAAAAGTATTTGATGGTAAGAATGTATCTTTTTTTATTTTTCAAGAATTATTATTATCATCGCATTTTTCACAAATTGCTCCTGTCATTTCGCCGGTTTGTTTACATTCTAACCGGAAATTATTTTGTCGGACGTTTTTGTATAAAGTTTTTATTTATCAAATTTGCAAAAAAAAAAATTAAAATGCTCTGTTTCTTAAAATCCAGTGAATGTGGATAGAATAAAACAGTTATTCCACGCAATCTCGTTGTACATGTCTTATAGACAACTCGTTGCTACGCGCCTCGTCGGCGATCAGCTCATGTACGACTCGATTTCATGGAATAACTATTAAATATATACATTTCACGTGCCATGTTTTGCACAGTAATTGCGTCATCATGAGCTTCATAAAAAGTCAACGTCATCATCGTTATGCCAAATTAAATGCGTCCCTTAGTTTTTTTAATGATGTTTTATTGGATACCAGTTGCTATGGTGAGAAACAGGATTAACTAATGAGAATCATGCCTTTTTATGTGTTTTGGTGTGAAAGGCAGCAAGCTATAGCATAGCTACTGTACACACGAAGTACTTTGAAGATTTTATAAGATAAAATGTACAACTTCATGCTTTTACTAGCATCTTTTTTACAGTAGAACTGTTATCAAGGTATTTTATGGAAACATTATTAATATGGGGGCAGCACTGTGCTGTAGTGGTTAGCGCTGTCGCCTCACAGCAAGAAGGTCCGGGTTCGAGCCCCGTGGCCGGCGAGGGCCTTTCTGTGCGGAGTTTGCATGTTCTCCCCGTGTCCGCGTGGGTTTCCTCCGGGTGCTCCGGTTTCCCCCACAGTCCAAAGACATGCAGGTTAGGTTAACTGGTGACTCTAAATTGAGCGTAGGTGTGAATGTGAGTGTGAATGGTTGTCTGTGTCTATGTGTCAGCCCTGTGATGACCTGGCGACTTGTCCAGGGTGTACCCCGCCTTTCGCCCATAGTCAGCTGGGATAGGCTCCAGCTTGCCTGCGACCCTGTAGAACAGGATAAAGCGGCTAGAGATAATGAGATGAGATTATTAATATAGTGAGATTGTTTGATGGAAGATTGTACCTAGAATGACAAATTCATGCCATTAAAACTTACACGATACACTCACCGGCCACTTTAATAGGAACTTGTTCTTGATTCTAATATCCATGTTCTTGGCTGCAGGAGTGGAACCCAGTGTGTTCTTGTGTTTGCTGTTGCTTTTCTGCTGAGATGCTTTTCTGCTCACCATGATTGTAAAGAGTGATTATATGAGTTATTATATCCTTCCTGGCAAAAAAACTCGAACCACCTCGAATCTGTCCATTTCCCTCTGACCCTCTCTTATCAACAAGGCATGGGCGCCACCGGGGGGGGAAGGTTAGAACAATTCTAGGGGCCCAGCACTGCCATGGGGCCCTTTAAGGGGCTGATAATATGCTTTTAATGATTTTAATAAGACTTTTGAAATAACAACAATGCAATATTCCATCTGGTAAAATGAGCTAATTGAACAAGGTTGTCTATTTCTTGAGTTCTTCAACATATTGTCATTTAACCCTCCGCCTTTTGCGAAATGGTACGGTCCAGTTCTGGTAAAAGCGCGATGCGTTAAATCTGTGTGCTGATCAGTGCAACGCTACTTGCTGCTGTGTCGCGGTGCAGCAGCCAGCCAGCCAGCAGTGGAGTGCGTACAGTCTATGATCGCTAAATATGAAGAGTGGCTGTCAAAAACGTAAAGAAAGGCAGCTGAAAGCTGAGAGGGACCGGAGAGGCAGGCAACTGGTCACTCAGTTTTTCCCAAAGAAAGTTAGCTATCGCTCACATGTGTGTTCAAAATATTAGCGAATGGTAAATGAACAGTATGAACGTGGTTGGATTAGCCTATCAAGAGAACACTTTTACAGTTTGCACAGTGACATTTTTTCCATTTTAATAACTGAACTGACTTGTGTGATAAACAAGATGAAATATTACATTATGCTGGTGCTAATAACTAGTGCTAATAACCAGTTTCATAACTAATAGGGTGCCCTAAATATGCACAGATTCAGCCTCAGGGGGACCTCCGCCCTACCAAACCACTGAACCCCCCTTTGGAGAAGGAGGTAAGCAGCAATACAACCCATAAATGCTTTAGGATTGAAGTTTTTAAATTTTAAATTAGATTTAAGTTTTAGAATTAGTCACTGACCAGTTTTCATCTAGTCCCTGGTAGGTTAATACATAATATGTAATAAAGTCACAAGGTCCATGGGCTATCAAAAGACAAATAATGACAATAGTGCAATTGTGACGAGGATGGGCAAAGTTGGGGGGCCCAAAATTCTAATCTTTCATGGGGCCCAAAATTTCTGGCGGCGCCCCTGCAACAAAGTGTTTGTTTTTTCCACCCACAGAACTGTCGCTCACTCACTTACTCAAAAAAATGTTTTGTTTTTTTTTGTTTTTTGCACCATTCTGTGTAAACTCTATAGCCTGTTGTGTGTGAAAACCCCAGGAAGGCGATCAGCATTTTCTGAAATACTTGAACCAGAAATACTCATCTGGCTCAAACCAGCACCCATGCCACAGTGAAAGTCAGTCACACTTTGAGATCAAAGTGTTTCCCATTCTGATGTTTGAATATTGAACAATTAACTGAAGCTCTTGATTTGTATCTGCATGATTTGACGCATTGTGCTGCTGTCGAGGGATCGGCTGATTAGAGCATAAAACAGCAGGTGTTCATATCTGGGTGTTGCTAATAAAGTGGTTGGTGAGTGTATATGTCTGTGCATGCATGCAAACGGGGCGCCGCCAGAAATTTTGGGCCCCATGAAAGATTAGAATTTTGGGCCCCCCAACTTTGCCCACCCTCGTCACAATTGCACTATTGTCATTATTTGACTTTTGATAGCCCATGGACCTTGAGTTTGCGACTTTGTTATTACATTTTATGTGTTAACCTACCAGGGACTAGATGAAAACTGGTCAGTGACTAATTCTGGTGCATTTACAATCACAAATGAAAATTCAAGATTTTGCCACATGCCTTCTTGTGCTAGGACAATTGGTAGTGAAATGTGTGATGTGACTGCTAATAAATCATAGAAAAAGTTTTCTACCCAGCATCAAAATACCTATGGAAATCCCATGGATTGTTATGTGTTAGGTAGAAAGCTGTGTGTACTGTTCTGCTGTTCTGTACTGTCTGTTCAATTTGAAACCAATGGTTTAAAACGTGTGAAAATTCCACACATGTAACCATGTCAAACACTTGACTGGTGTCCGTTATTAGCAACACTTTAATCTAGCAAACTGTATATGGCGCTCGCTCATTAAAAACTTCAATCCTAAAGCATTTATGGGTTGTGTTGCTGCTTACCTCCTTCTTCAAAGGGGGGTTCAGTGGTTTGGTAGGGCGGAGGCCCCCCTGAGGCTGAATCTGGGCACCCCATTAGTTATGAAACTGGTTATTAGCACTAGTTATTAGCACCAGCATAGCGTAATATTTCATCTTGTTTATCACACAAGTCAGTTCAGTTATTAAAATGGAAAAAATGTCACTGTGCAAACTGTAAAAGTGTTCTCTTGATAGGCTAATCCAACCACGTTCATACTGTTCATTTACCATTCGCTAATATTTTGAACACACATGTGAGCGATAGCTAACTTTCTTTGGGAAAAACTGAGTGACCAGTTGCCTGCCTCTCCGGTCCCTCTCAGCTTTCAGCTGCCTTTCTTTACGTTTTTGACAGCCACTCTTCATATTTAGCGATCATAGACTGTACGCACTCCACTGCTGGCTGACTGCTGCTGCACCGCGACACAGCAGCAAGTAGCGTTGCACTGATCAGCACACAGATTTAACGCATCGCGCTTCTACCAGAACTGGACCGTACCATTTCGCAAAAGGCGGAGGGTTAAATGACAATATGTTGAAGAACTCAAGAAATAGACAACCTTGTTCAATTAGCTCATTTTACCAGATGGAATATTGCATTGTTGTTATTTCAAAAGTCTTATTAAAATCATTAAAAGCATATTATCAGCCCCTTAAAGGGCCTCATGGCAGTGCTGGGCCCCTAGAATTGTTCTAACCTTTCCCCCCTGGCAGCGCCCATGCATGCAAACAATAGCTGTACAAATCACGTGGTGATTTTACTACCTCCACCAACTTTGTTGGAACAGGTTATGTTTACACTTGTGCTTGTTTGCCTGTTCCCAACGTAGCTCAAAAAGTACTGAACATGTTTTGATGAAATTTGGAGGAAAGGTGAGCCATGGGACAAGGAACAATGTACTAGATTTTGACGCAAATCCAGATATGTATGCATATCCAGGTTTGGCTCTTCCCAACATAACTCAAAAAGTAGTGAACGGATTAGGATGAAATTTGGTGGACAGCTTTAGTATTATCCCAGGATCAAGTGATTTGATTTTGATGTTGATAATACAGCATGTGGCTTGGTGGAGGTATGCAGTCTACTAAGTGCCCTTCTAGTTTAGCATATTTACTTATCTCCCACTGAAATAAATTCCTGGCTCTGCAACTGATTTGAAGTATTTCAGAAGTGTATTAATCTTGCTTTGAAGTCATACGAAGAATGCAAGCACATCATGTCCTTCAACATGACATACTGTAAGGGGTGAGCAATGCAAAACTCTATCCATGCGAATATAATCAAATATTATACAAAATGGACAGACTAGGCTGCTATGAAATTCTTGAATATCAGCCTGGCTAGAATTCATAGTGGTGACGTTCTGTCTACAATATGTAATCTATCTAATCTGTTTATGACTCCATCAACACCAAACAAAACAGTCCAACACAGCATAAATCTAAAATAAGCAGAGCTCTCTCCATGCACGCTGTTTTTTTTTACACAGTAGTCCGATGCAGTATTTGACAAGGAGGCTCTGTGCGTCAGATGCAGACTTGTATGTCAGTTTCAGCTCACAAACAAGTTCAGGCATGTGGCCATGTGTTCCATAAAAAATGTCAATAAAATACAGAAAAAGAGGGGAATTTGGAGAAGAAAATAGATCTTTCTGTTCTCTGTTAATAACACTTAGGTTGCTATTGTTACAAAATCAGCTTCAAGGGTTCATTTCTGACAGATCACGGTGTACTAATGCTGGTGATTGTGCTGGTTTGACCTTTTTTTTTTTTTTTTTATGAAACCCTTGCTTGCAAATCTCATCGGCTTGCCTGGTCTTGTTAGAAGAACCTGAGTACGTTAACGTTATCCTACCCATCGTTGTTGTTATTTCAGTGTCAGACCAGAGCAATGTTACGAAATGTCAATCCACTGAAAAATAACTTGGATAAATGTTTGAGTCATTTATATAAGGCTGCTCTTATTGATTAAAAAAAAAAATAAGGTAACAAAAGGTTGTATTTTCCATTAGTGTTCTTTGGTTGATAAGTGAAGATTTAGAAAAACAAAAGATACTAAACATTAAGCAAAAGAGAGCGATGTTTCGATGTCGCTCAGGCACCATTATCAAGCGAGTATTCGTAAGCGAAGTCAGTGTGAAAACATATAAAAATAGATTAGCATAATGTGAAATAAAACTAAACGAAAGCGTACGTCAAGCTAACAAACACCGGCCTCCTCCTACACTACGAAAGTCTCGTGGACGACCGCGATAAACGAGGCTTATTTTAAACAATGCTGGACAGAGCCTACCGATTATGATCCTCATGGTCCTATTTTAATGATGAATGTGACCGTTTAAGGAAAGTGTACCATCAAAGGATTTGTCGATTCTAAAATTTGATCTAAATTTTTTTTTTTTTTAGGTGTAGAATTTGATCTGCTGCGCCTGTCACTAGGATCTGAACATACAGTACCGCTAGGTCAGGTTCAACCCAGAACGGTGGAAACCAGGAACTACACTACCGTTCAAAAGTTTGGGGTCACTTTGAAATGTCCTTATTTTTGAAAGAAAAGCACTGTTCTTTTCAATGAAGATCACTTTAAACTAATCAGAAATCCACTCTATACATTGCTAATGTGCTAAATGACTATTCTAGCTGCAAATGTCTGGTTTTTGGTGCAATATCTCCATAGGTGTATAGAGGCCCATTTCCAGCAACTCTCACTCCAGTGTTCTAATGGTACAATGTGTTTGCTCATTGCCTCAGAAGGCTAATGGATGATTAGAAAACCCTTGTACAATCATGTTAGCACAGCTGAAAACAGTTGAGCTCTTTAGAGAAGCTATAAAACTGACCTTCCTTTGAGCAGATTGAGTTTCTGGAGCATCACATTTGTGGGGTCGATTAAATGCTCAAAATGGCCAGAAAAATGTCTTGACTATATTTTCTATTCATTTTACAACTTATGGTGGTAAATAAAAGTGTGACTTTTCATGGAAAACACAAAATTGTCTGGGTGACCCCAAACTTTTGAACGGTAGTGTAACTTCAGAGCATTACATTGCAGTAATAGCATGTAAGATTTCACAACAATCAGCACAAACAAAGGATAGAAGGTACCCGTATACACTGAACAATGAGTCTTAAAGGTAGACCGCCTTTCAGATTTTTCAAGTGTAGGTCCTAAAAAGAATTTTCCCCGACACCCAATTATTTTTGTTTAGTGGATTGAAAGCTACTGAATTCAAATCACACACTTCCAATTGTATTAGTTTTTTTAAAAATAGAACAATTAATGAATTTATTTCCAAGTGGCCCTAAATTCTCTGCTATTTTTTCCTGCTTCACCATGACCCAATTCAAGATACTACGTCATGGATCACGTGTTGGGCTTTCCCCGTTCGTGCAAGGCATTGTGGGATACAAATTTGAAACAGGAGAGAAAAATGGAGGACGTGAGTGTGCGAATGAAACATGAAAGACCGACTACAATAACGGAAAGTGAGAAGAAAAGACGTTATGTTATATATGAAGGAAAGGAAACGCAGGACCAAACTAATAAATATCAGCGGTCAGCGAGCACCTCGGTGTGATCAGCTGTTCGTTTAGCGACAGAATGATGGAACTGTCAGTGCACGCTCAAAGGGAAACCTGTAGATGGCAGTAATGCAACACCGTGGATGCCAGCTGCCGTAAAACCCAAAAGAAGAAGAAGAAGGTAAACCTGTGCATGCGCACACGGACTTCCTCTGTCTGCTTGACTGCACGAGGCGAGCAATTTCATGCACACTATTTGCTTTAATCCCTTCAAATTAAATAACTTCCCAGCTATAGAATGGCCTGGGTTTTTTTTCCCACAGGATTTCACTGATTTTATGAAATCAAAAGGCCATCTTGCTTTAAACTGCTTTCACGTGTTTGAGGTAAAAACAACATGGGATGGAAAACACATTTTCATTCCCACTCAGTCTTCCATAAAGAAAAAGATGTTGTGTATTCCCACCTGAAATGTATTGAATGGAATGATATGGATTCCGAATGATATGCTAACCACAGTTCACGTCAACCTCACTGCAGCATATGATCACATTCTGAGAAATTTCCTGTTCAAAGGGCTGGAAATGAGAACTGGTGCATCACATCTGATTGCCATCTTGTACAAAATGTATCAGGGAACAACGGCATCAATTCTTGAAATGAAAGAGAAGTTTGAAGTATTAGTTGGATGTCGACACGGTGATCAAGAATCACCATGCATTTTCAATTATTATTTTGATTTTGTCCTGAAGGTGGCTCCATGTCAGATTGATAAACAGTTTCTAGAAGGCTGGGGAATTGAACTTGAGTATAACATTCCGTACTTATGTACAAATAGAGAACAGTGAAAAAGTGGTAAACTCAGTGGTGTGCAAATTATCAGATGGTTGCGATATGCAGATGACACAGTCATGTTTGGTAACAGTATAACAGAGGTGGAGAAGATAATGAACATCGTGAACGATACATGCTCACGTTTTGGACGCAACATCTCCTTTTCCAAGACAAAACCCCAGGTATTCAACAATGAAGAACTTGCTACCAGACCATCACTGTTCTCAGTTGGTTAAAAATGCCATCAAGAATGTCAGTGAGTTCAAGTACTTGGGCCAACTGATAAGTAACAAAGATCTGGGAAGTTTTACTGAACTACGTGTATCGAAAGTGATTGGGAAGTTTAACAAGATGAGACAGACACTGACAGATCATAAAGTTAACATGGCAACGCAAATGAAGATAATGGAGGCATGTGTTAGATCTCGTCTCACATATGCAACTCAAGCATGGTATGTAAATGAAGTGTATATAGATAAGCTGGAAAGCTGTTGGATGGAATTGTTGAGACAAATGGTGAAAGACGTCTGGAGTTGACCGCCAACTCCAGAAGGTGCTGAAGAAACAGAATACAGAACAAGATACAGTGGTGCTTGTAAGTTTGTGAACCCTATAGAATTTTCTATATTGGTGCATAAATATGACCTAAAATATCATCAGATTTTCACACAAGTCCTAAAAGTAGATAAAGAGAACCCAGTTAAACAAATGAGACAAAAATACGATACTTGGTCATTTATTTATTGAGGAAAATGATCCAGTATTACATATCTGTGAGTGGCAAAAGTATGTGAACCTTTGCTTTCAGTATCTGGTGTGACCCCCTTGTGCAGCAATAACTGCAATTAAACATTTCCGGTAACTGTTGATCAGTCCTGCACACCGGCTTGGAGGAATTTTAGCCCGTTCCTCCGTACAGAACAGCTTCAACTCTGGGATGTTGGTGGGTTTCCTCACATGAACTGCTCACTTCAGGTCCTTCCACAACATTTCCATTGGAATAAGGTCAGGACTTTGACTTGGCCATTCCAAAACATTAACTTTATTCTTCTTTAACCATTCTTTGGTAGAATGACTTGTGTGCTTAGGGTCATTGTCTTGCTGCATGACCCACTTTCTCTTGAGATTCAGTTCATGGACAGATGTCCTGACATTTTCCTTTAGAATTCGGTGGTATAATTCAGAATTCATTGTTCCATCAATGATGGCAAGCGATCCTGGCACAGATGCAGCAAAACAGGCCCAAACCATGATACTACCACCACCATGTTTCACAGATGGGATAAGGTTCTTATGCTGGAATGCAGTGTTTTCCTTTCTCCAAAGAGAACACTTCTCATTTTTACCAAAAAGTTCTATTTTGGTCTCATCCATCCAAAAAACATTTTTCCAATAGCCTTCTGGCTTGTCCATGTGATCTTTAGCAAACTGCAGATGAGCAGCAATGTTCTTTTTGGAGAGCAGTGGCTTTCTCCTTGCAAACCTGCCATGCACACCACTGTTGTTCAGTGTTCTCCTGATGGTGGACTCATGAACATTAACATTAGCCAATGTGAGAGAGGCCTTCAGTTGCTTAGAAGTTACCCTGGGGTCCTTTGTGACCTCACCAACTATTACACACCTTGCTCTTGGAGTGATCTTTGTTGGTCGACCACTCCTGGGGAGGGTAACAATGGTCTTGAATTTCTTCCATTTGTACACAATCTGTCTGACTGTGGCTTGGTGGAGTCCAAACTCTTTAGAGACAAAAATGACCGTAAATGTTACTAGGTTAACATTTCGATTTTACTGTTTTGCTCCCATTCCCCGAGAGCATCATTACAGCATGATAGTGGAAAATATACAGTTTTCACTGTGAGTGTGAATAGGGTTTTAATATGACCAATTACAGTCTAAGTACAAAAAAGTCACAAAACTAAAGTTAAGACAGCAGAAATACCTCAACAACTCAATGTTCGTGAAATGAAATGTGCTTGTATGTATGTGAAGGACACTTTTCTACATGGAAACTTTAAGGGAAACCCTAGAAAGACATTTGAAGAACCCACAAGGGTTTTAGATGTTGCATTTTTTCCTCCTAAAGGTGATGATAGACAGGGCAACTTTTTGGGCAGTGTTGCTGGGCAACGACACTTTCTCGTTTAGATCGGGCAACATAATTTCTATCTGAACAATTTTGATCATTTTGGGCAACTGTTTAAGATCATCCAATCAGAGTGCTAGCAGCGAATCACATGACCACCTGAGAGCTTCTGAAATGTTCAACAAAGATGGTGGTGTCTCCAGCAGTGGAGCGAAGAAAAAGAGAGACAACTTGTATCTTTTTATGGCAGTAAGTTGTTATGTGTAAACCCAAAGTGGTGAATTTACCTCATCAAATGCTTCGAAAACCAACAGACACTTATTTTTGTGCTCAGGTTGTAATTAAGACACTGATTTTTTTTTTTCAGCTAAGTGTAAACTGCCGTTAGCAAACCGCCACTCCCTAGAGAGATTGAATGGGATTTAGCTAACTAGTGGTGGTTTTTGCTAACATAGTTATTGCTAGCTACATAGGGATAACATTAGCTACATAGCTAATTGCTAGCTATGTAGGGATAACATTAGGTCTCTTGCGTCAAGTTAAAAGTGATGGGCAGCTCATGATTTTTTTTTTGTGAGTTGCTCTTATCTGATTGGTTGTTGCCAATTGTCTGTTGCCTCGTGTATCACCTGGTTGCTCATTCCCGACAACATTGCCCAAAAAGTTGCTCCGTGTATCATCACTTTAATAGCTTATAAAGAGTTCAACTCATGTTTTTAGTTCGGATTTTATAATAAAAGTCAAGTCTCTGATTCCAGTTTGAAAACAGCTTCTCGTTTCTAAAATCGGACCTTCATCATCAGCCACTTTCCGCATTGCAGATGTGCCAAACGAACATATCAGGGTCTGGCACATCTGCTCTGGAGTCTTTCGAAGATCTCAAGCTGTCCTACTTCCATCAAAATACAGGCCAGAGCAGATATTTTTAGGCGCCGCTGGTGGGCCAGACTTAGCAGAGGACGAGAGGACAAGGTGAGTAAAAAGATCAGGGATGCAGATAAAGATGGCACTCTCTTTCCACAGCGGGTTGTGGGTTTTCATTCGGGCAGGAGAATGGATGTATTTTGTCAAAAAGAAAAGAGAAACAAGGTGAATCATACTGAGGCACAAAATGTTTTGGGGACCTTTAACGCACTCGGGTGCAACAATAAACCCAAGTGAGTTGGGATTGAAGAGGTTGCTATTTGCCGGGTGCATGTGTACGTATGACTTTGAGTTCTAAAATTAATCTGATCACAATTTATGGCGCATACACACAGGAGGCTAAAAGACTGGAGGTAGCAGAATTGAAGATGTTGAGATTTTCATTGGGTGTGACAAAGTTGGACAGGATTAGAAATGAGTATATTAGAGGGACAGGACATGTAGGATGGCTTGGAGGCGTTACATTGCAGATGTATCTAGAACGATGTACAGTATACCCAGAGCAGCCTGGGGAGCAGGTGCCTTGCTCAGGGGCACTTCACCCATTTCTGCTGGTCCAGGGAATTGAACCAGCAACCTTTTGGTCCTAAAGCTGCTTCTCTAACCATTAAGCCATGGCTTCCCCCGCAAAGTGAGAAAGGTGAGATTGAGATGGTTTGGAGACGTACAAAGGAGAGATCCAGGGTATATTGAGAAAAGGATGCTGGAGATGGAGATGTCAGGTAGAAGGAGAAGAGGAAGAGCAAGGATGAGATTTATGGATGTAGTGAAGGAAGACATGAGGACGGTTGGTGTGACAGAAGAAGATACAGAGGACAGGAGGAGATGGAGGAACATGAAGAAGAAGACGAAGGAGCATGCACACATAAAAAGGAAAATGCAAACATGAGATTGTAAAGGCCCAGTCCAACAATACCGATAACTATAACTACAGCTATAACGATAACTATAAACAACTCCGTCCCCTGCAGTTTATGTGGTCGGTGCTCACACCAGACTGATAATGATCCCTATAGCCCAGGCCTGGGTTTATCCATATCGGTGAGGTTGCTTCTGGAGCCATTTTTCCAGACCTGAACCTGATCCAATAAAACCTCTGACCAATCAGGTCATTGTTTACACATGATGTCATCTGAGCATGTACTATTTTCCCCAGGCATCTTTGTACATCCTTGCTGCATCATGAAGTCACGGAATACGGATTCACGGAAAATAAAAAAATATAATACAAAGCACGGATCGTTTATTCATGGATATGTGATTATTTAATGTGAAATATCAATAGTAAATTAATAAAGTAAACATATAAATGCAGGTGGGTGGCACGGTGGTGTAGTGGTTAGCGCTGTCGCCTCACAGCAAGAAGGTCCGGGTTCGAGCCCCGTGGCCGGCAAGGGCCTTTCTGTGCGGAGTTTGCATGTTCTCCCCGTGTCCACGTGGGTTTCCTCCGGGTGCTCCGGTTTCCCCCACAGTCCAAAGACATGCAGGTTAGGTTAACTGGTGACTCTAAATTGAGCGTAGGTGTGAATGTGAGTGTGAATGGTTGTCTGTGTCTATGTGTCAGCCCTGTGATGACCTGGCGACTTGTCCAGGGTGTACCCCGCCTTTCGCCCGTAGTCAGCTGGGATAGGCTCCAGCTTGCCTGCGACCCTGTAGAACAGGATAAAGCGGCTAGAGATAATAAGATGAGATAAATGCAGGTAAGATATTTTTAATAATGAACTTTGGCAGTCAAAACATTTAATTGTTTTAGACTTCTTAATGTTTTATCCATGATGCATCATCCGTATGAAATTGGTAACCAATCTGTAATATACCGAAATGTCCGTGACCAATCCATAAATTATTAGCATCCATGATGCATCATCCATGTTAAAATCCGTAACCACTTTGTATTTCGTATTCTTTTTTATTATGTTTCCATAATCTGTGACCTATCAATATTATATCAGCCATTGGAGTGTGTGCATGGGTTGTTTTGAAGTCCAAGCTGTACAGTATGACCCAGAATAATGTGCTACTACTTGGAAAAAAATTTCTATGACTTTTATTCCTAAGTTGCATGCGTTTATTTCCCTGAGTGTCAGGACCAAGCGATATTATAGTTGGGATTATAGTTGTGGTGTTTCTGCTCCAGACTGGAACTAAATTCAGGTATAGTTATAGTTATTGGTGTTGTTGGACCGGGCCCTAAGAGCATGAATGCATTAGGGAAGTAACTGAATGAGCAGGAAATAAAAAAAAAGGTCACATGAGCAGGAGTTTTTTTTTCTTTCATGTGATCAGTCAGACATGAAGCTTCTGGGACAAACAAAGACGAAGTTCATTAACATGCAATGAATTCATTCATCCTTAGTATCTGCCTGGTCAAGGTCATAGTGGTTTAAATTAGGCTGCTAATTCTGTTTATATTTTGGGAGATATCGCCAAAGAAAAAGAATTGCATTACATATTCATTACATTTAGGCCACGCCTACTTTGGCTTTAAATCCGGATACAGTTATGGATATTTCAAGCACTAAACAGCATCACATTCTAGTTACACTCCTATAATTCATACTAAGTTATGAGTCGTAGGGCAGGGGTTCTCAACCTTGTCTACTTTAAGGCCCACCTGTTCATACTTGTAACGAGTCGAGGCCCATTAAAAAAAGATCCCCAATTATTTTGGGTGATGATACACGGGGCAACTTTTTGGGCAATGTTGCCGAGCAATGTTGCTGGGCAATTGCGTTTTGACTCTTTTCTATTGAGATTGGGCAACATTGTTTCTTTCTGAATGGTTTTGATAATCTCTGGCAACTTTTTGAGATAAGCCAATCAGAACGCGAGTATCGAGTCATGTGACCTCCGGTGAGGTTCGGATCAGAAATTTCAAACAAATATGGCGGCCACTCAGTGTCAGTGGAGTGAAGAGATGGAGAGATTCCTCATCTGTTTTTACGCCGGTAAGTTGTTATTTTAATATTCTATATGGAGGAATTTACCTCACCAAAGCTCTAAAAAACAACAGACAGCTTGATTAAATGGTCACAGCAAAAATTAAGACATCGATTTTTTTTAGCTAACTGTAAACTGCCGTTGCTAACTGTTGTTGCCCATTGTTAGTTGCCCTGTGTCTCACCTAGTTGCCCGTTGCCAGCAACATTGCTCGGCAACATTGCCCAAAAAGTTGCCCCGTGTATCATCACCCTTTGGCTCATCTATTCTATTAGAATCTAATAATTGATTGTAAAGTGTATTAATGGGGTGCAACATCACACCCTGTTACAGGTGGGAGCCGAGGAATTAAATAAATTCGATAGAAACATTTTTTTTTAAATGTAGGTATTGTATTGGTATTGGGCGGCACGGGGGTGTAGTGGTTAGCACGGTCGCCTCACAGCAAGAAGGTTCCAGGTTCAAACCCAGCGGCCGGCGAGGGCCTTTCTGTGTGGAGTTTGCATGTTCTCCCCGTGTCTGTGTGGGTTTCCTCCGGGTGCTCTGGTTTCCTCCACAATCCAAAGACATGCAGTTAGGTTAACGTGGGGTGACCTTGAGCTGAGGTGCCCTTGAACAAGGTACCTGACCCCTGACTACTCCCCGGGCGCTCTGGTGTGGCTGCCCACTGCTCTGGGTGTGTGCGTGCATGTGTTCACTGCTTCAGATGGGTTAAATGCAGAGGATGAATTTCACTGTGCCTGAAGTGTGCATGTGACAAATAATAAAGGCTTCTTCTTCTTCTAAAACTATATGGATGTGCCAGAAGCCAAACCATGCATACAGGGCATTCTCAGTCAAAAGGGATTAAAGATTTTAAAGTTTTTTTTAAAAGATTGTGTTTATTTTTGGTCTTTTGTATTTGTATCTGTACATACACGACAGTGGCGGCTGGTAGTCTTTCAAACAGGGGAGGCTGGTCGGTTTCGATATTTCCAGATTTTAAAAGAAAAAACACATCAGTTTTGCCCATACTCTTGCCTCTGATCTGGCTGATTGTTGGCAGGGTCACAAACTGTGAAATAACAGGTTCTTTTGGCCCATTAGCCTACTGTCCAATATACATGATGGTGGTGTTGGGGGGGTATATTTTAACATTTTATATTTTAAAATTGTGGCATGTTGTTTAAAAATTGATCATTATTGAAAGCAGCTCTTTGTCAGGAACCTCAGCAGTAACAGCACAGTGTTCTGGAAT
Source organism: Neoarius graeffei (assembly GCF_027579695.1). Classification (NCBI taxonomy): domain Eukaryota; kingdom Metazoa; phylum Chordata; class Actinopteri; order Siluriformes; family Ariidae; genus Neoarius; species Neoarius graeffei. Next base: position 5,864,607 of record NC_083596.1, read on the forward strand.
AGGCACAAGCACTGACCTTGGGGAGCCAAACATAGAGCTGGGGGCCACACATTTCATTCAATGACACTTTCCCTATGTTTTACTTATTTTGACTGAGAAATGTTTTATTGACAATTTTGATAACCCTTCACTTTTAATCCAGGTCTGTAGTGTGAAATGTTCTCGGCTGTGTTTTTGTTTAAAAATGTTTTCCAAATTGTAGCTGTGTTTAATTCATATCCAGCGAAATATATATTCCAGTATAATATACTCAGCATAAACATTTTAAATAGATTCTATATTTTTGGTCCATCCATGACATATTACTAAAGTAGCCTATTTACTGTTGTTGATGTGGGTCACTTGCTGTTAGCCAATTCACTTTCTCGTACCAGGAGAGCTGAAAGGAACGAGTATTATTCCCGACCTTTTTCACCAAGTCAATTTGAGGCGTTGGTCTATCCTGCTCTTTAATTTTAATTTTTTCCTTGAAAGGAAGACTGGCAAATGGCTTTGCCAAAATTAAATCAGCAATGCTTGGCATCCGTGCGCAGCTTTCTTGCTAGCTGACTAGCCCCCTCAAGTTCAAGTTCAGTCACTCAAATAAACAACATTTCTGGAACTAAGATAGCAAACTTGACAACACTATATTTACACTTTATTTACAATGAAAATATATACAAACTAAAAAAGCTGGTAGAAACCGTATGTAATGAATGAAATCGAAATGTAAGCTGAGCTCTTACAATACACCACAGCACTTGCGAATCCGCATGGGACTGAACTGAAATTCACCGCTGCCTGTCTATATTTGAAACGAGCTGTCAATCAAAGAAAATATCCAGCCGCTTTCACCAATCACCAGTCTCCTCGCGGAAAGCTTTGCCATGTCCCTCCCACTGTGAGGCTGGGAGTCCGTGGGGCGGGCGCTTTCGCAGTATTTGTCCAATAACCGTCTTGCATTTTGAGATTGAAAAGCGCATCGCTCCCAAATGCTATTGAAGTCCACTGAGGCTGGGAGTCCGTGAGAGTCTGTGGGCGGGCGTTTTCGCAGTATTTGTCCAATAATCGTCTTGCATTTTGATATTGAAAGCGCATAGCTCCCAAATGCCATTGAAGTCCACTGAGGCTGGGCTGCATCGCGCTGTCACGAGGGGGAGAAACTCACGCACACATTAGGCGATCTGGGGAAAGTTATAAGGGAATGATTTCGCACTGTAGTTGGGTTGAGCACATATATTTCTATGATTCTGGATCTGAAATAGCAATGTTATAAGGTCGGCTATAACATAAGCCTAGCTCAATTCATCCTACACGATGTTCGTCATTTTTAGAGGAGGCTGAGCCTCCCTCGCTGTCTTAGAGCAATCGCCCGTGATACACGACCCCACCAGCTATGCTGATCAACTTTTCATGTTTAAATAAAGTAATTCATTCATTCATTCATTATGAATTGGAAAATTATCCCTCCATTAAGCTCCTGATTCTGCAGACATCGTTCTACACAGACATACAGATGAAACCTGGAAGAGCATGGAGGAGAACAACTTTTTATATGTGGCTGGGTTAAAGATCTTGTATGCGTCTTTGAGATGGTTGATAGGACTGTACAAGTTTTAATATTGGGTGTAAACAAACCACAGCTGCTCAAGTCTCAATGTTCCCTGCTCTTCTTTTCCGGCAGGAATCAGCAGGATCCATATAATTTACCCACAAACATATTTATTTATTCTGTCCACTGCATGCTCTCTCTCTTTCTCTCTCTCTGTCTGCATGTGTGCGTGCACTCATGCACTTGTGGGTTAAATGTAGAGGAGGAATGTGACAAAAATAAAGGCTTGTTCTTTCTAATTTACCCACACATGTTATTATTCTATTTGAAAAGTGTTTGGCAAACCAGCTACCAGATTTGGGACGCTACGACATCCTGAACTATTTAGTATTTGGCTTCAAACATGAAAAAAAAATTCACGGCCCACTATATGGCGCATCACGGCCCACTAATAGGCTATGTCCCAGTGGTTGAGAATCACTGTCTTAGGGGACATTTTGCACCACTATGACTTGAAAATAAATGATATGAACAAGTTATTCCATTTCTCATAGAATTATGAACAAGTTTCATCAAATCCATTAGAATAACTCACTTTTGTATGCATTGCTGAATCATGAGTTTTCGCCCTGGCTTCACATTCACTTTAAAATATATAGCATGGTCCATTCCACCACAATGCTTCCTTTATAAAACACACATCCTTGTTCCTTGTTGGTCGACTGTACACTGTATTTATTTGGAATCTCAATAAAAGCAAAACAGGACAAAACCCTTGGTAGGTAGGCACGGATATTAAAAAGAAAAAAAATATGACTTAATAAACACCTTTCACATTGCTCTATGGATTCTAAATTTATCAGGACAATGTAAACCAAGGTGAGATAAGGCTCTGGAGGGGATTACATGCCAAGTTGCTGATCTGCTGGCATAATATTGAGTGATTTAATGATTCTGATGTCTAAATGTGTGCAAATTGAGATTGTTATCGTAGTCTGCTTCAGAGAAAACAGCTGCAGCGTTGTTACAGTTGAAGGTCACTTTAGATGTGGATTGGCGTCATGTATACTTTCATAATTTGGAATACGTTTTGAGAGATGGAAAATCTTGGTTTAAAGTGCTAGTCTTACAAAAATGACATCACGGCTGGAAATTGTACCTTATAAAGCTAGACATGTTTAATAATTTACTGTCTAAATTGTATTTTAATACGAGACTGCGAACGTGTTCTCTTTAGCCGGTAACATTTGGCTCTTTGATTCCGCCATTATATGAATGTGTTCCTGGTAAGTTATTGTTAATGCAAAGGAAGTGACATCAAAGGAAAGGAAGTGAAATTTGCATAATTTCAATTAATAATGAAGATATGCCCTGTGTCCGAAATCACTCACTCATTCACTACTCCCTATATAGGGAATTATTATATAGAGGACGATATAGTGAGCTCATTGGTAAAATGAAAAAAACTCTTTCGGACACTAGTCCGTCGCGCTGGTATTTACGTCATTACTGTCACGCAATTAAAACGTGCCAGATCAGTCGGCTGGTGGGTTTTCAAAATAATAAATACATGCATGTGTTTTTGTGACAAATCCATATTATACTGAGCGCATTTCACACATTAATCAATACAAAGTACCTGCAGCTTTCAGTTCTTTTAAATCAAGGCTGAATACTTTCCTCTTTGCCGCTGCCTTTTATTAAATCACATTTGAGACTTTTAATTTGATTTCTTTCAGCGCGGCCAGAATGCATGATGGGATATATTGCTTTGGTTAGTGACCATCGTTGTACACTACTTTTCGTGATGCATTGTGGGATACTTTGCGTGCACTATATAGGGTGTAAATAATCCTCACTAAAGTTTCGGACAGCACTACAAAATGGCGTCCCCGCTATATATTGCCCTATATAGTGAGTAGGGAGCGATTTCGGACACACCCTTACAGAAAAACCACATGAACTTCACATGTGATTTCTCACGTGTGAAATATGTGGAAAATGTGTTTTGCACATGGGAAACATGTTATTTGCACATGAGAAACATGGTTTTGGCCCAATTTTATGTGAATCACATGTGGGAATGTTTTACACATGTGCTCTACATGGTAACACGTTACAAAATCTGATACCATGTATTCCACATGTGGTAACATGTGATCACATGTGAAATACATGGGAAATTCATGTGTTTTTTTCTGTAAGGGCAGGGATGGAGTAATTAATCAATCAATCCCTAATGAGCAGTTTTCACACAAATTGCTTCTTCTCTATCAATTCTTCACCGATTTTGATTCTTTCTGGCATGAAGGTAGGGGTATCTAGGGTGCATATAACTTCTACCCAGATTTGCTTCATTACAATTATTAGGTATTCCTAGGGTGGATATAGCTTATATATATATATATATATATATATATATATATATATATATATATATATATATATATTAGGGCTGTAACGATATGCGTATCGAAATCGAAATCACGATACACAGAGCCACGATCCGTATCGCGATACAAGAAGGCAGAATCGCGGTACACCCTTTCAAACTTCTCCTCAGCCCAAAAACAGAGGCGCTTCCAAACTTCAATTTATGAATACTTTACTTTTTATTTAAATTACATTTTAAACTTACTTAAATTACTTTTATTTTTTATATCTATTAGTAAGTCGTTTTTTCGCCGACCTGCGACAATCTTCTGCGAGTCACGCAACGTCCACACTCGCCACTGGCAGAGCATTCATTTCTTTTAAGCGGTCGCCATTCTGGTTGCGACGCGGGAAGCGAATCTGTAAACAAGCAGCTCATTGGCTGGCTAGGTGTGCCACAAGCCAATCACAATCACTTGACCAGAAAGGCATGCAGTGTTGCCAGATTGGGCGGGTTTAGGTGCTTTTTCGCTGGTTTTGAACATATTTTGGGGTGGAAAACGTTAGCAATATCTGGCAACACTGAAGGCATGTCTGCTTGGGCGGAAGCCTTCTGCGGCAGTTACATTTTGACACGCGAGCAATGTTTCACTATAAAAATTCTGTAATTTCCATCTGTTTTCCGCGATCACAGAAAATCATTGGCCCTATGAGAGTGAGACAGTGAGAGCCCCCCCCCCCAAAAAAAAAAATCTTAACGGATTTACACGATTTGGAAAAATGACTTTTTCAGAACCGAAAAAACAGAGCTTCCGGCTCAACAGTATTATTTTGAGAAATTAAACAGTCTTTGGATATACATTTGTTCATTTTTGCATAGCCTACATATTACTCATTCTCTGCAGTGGTCTGAATTATTTGTTATTAAATAGTTAATGTAAGTAAGTAAATGTTAATAAGTCAAATTTACTACTTTAAAAAAACATTTTTAAAAAAATCGTGGGCGTATCGAATCGTGGGTCAAAAATCGCGATACGAATCGAATCGTGAGTTGGGTGTATCGTTACAGCCCTAATATACAGTGTTGGACTTTAAAAAAGTAATTAGTTATAGTTACTAGTTACTTTTCCCAAAAAGTAACTGAGTTAGTAACGGAGTTACTTTGTCATAAAAGTAACTAATTACCAGGGAAAGTAATTATTCCGTTACATTTTGTTCCCCCTCAAAAAAAAAAAATCAAATTCAATTAGTGTAATCATAATAAAAGTGAATGTTAAATGTGTTTAATGACTGAAATGAACACTTAACAGAATCAATTAGTAATGTTATCTACACTATATTAATATTTTTGTGGGACAATGTGAGATAAGACATCTATCAAATGTAATATATTTTTGTAGTTATTAAAATTATGTTACTAATTACTGGCCACTGACGAGGACAAACGCTTTGTTCCTCGACATACTGTAATGTACATTGCATGTAAACACTCTTGCCTTTTATTTAAAGTAATGAAAAGTCCTGGCTGTATTTCCAATGTGAAGGCGCAGTGCTGGGCTGACCGCTCGCCATCGCTGGCTCTTCCAATTGAAAGAGCGCGCAGTCGTGCAGTAGGCGTGGCCTACCTACGTACAGTATCTATGTTGTCCAAATCTACTCTGATTGGCTTACTGTGCCGTTGTCTCGTGTCTCCCCGCCCCACACTAAAGCAGAGTAAAGAAAGGCTGAACGAGCAGTGTGCCAGATGAGAACAGCTTTAATAAAGTAACGCATAGTATTTTATTGTAAGTAACGGGAACGGTGTTATAACGATGTAAAAAGTAATTAGTTAGATTACTCGTTACTAAAAAAAGTAACGCCATTAGTAACGCCGTTTATTTCTAACGCTGTTATCCCCATCACTGTATATATATATATATATATATATATATATATATATATATTAGTGCTGTCAAGCGATTAAAATATTTAATCGCGATTAATGTCGCGACTGTCATAGTTAACTCGCGATTAATCGCAATTTAATCGCACATTTTTGTCACACGAAAAACTGTTGTAATTCTCTTACCAGCATAAAGTGAATGGGCTTGTTTTGTACCAATGTTTTTCTTATTGCAAAGCACAACACGTCTTGACACAGCCACTGCAAACTGAAACCTAAGCTGAGCACCGTGGCTCTTCGTCCCGAGATTAACAAGAGAACCATGAGTGAAGTGATCTACTGCTTGAGTTAGTCTATCAGAGAGACAGGTTACACAGTGACGGTAGGCTTGACATGCTTGATTATAATATAAAGTACACTATTATATTAACTTTAAGTTGTTCGTTGATAAATATTGCATTGAATCTGATCTTTACTGTTTCAGCTCACTTAACACATTTTGTACTTTTACACTTTCTGCCTGTTGATGCGTCGCGCTGTCCAATCAGAAGCGGCCAAATTTGCATATTACAGGAAGGATTTCTGGGATAGCATTGAGTTTACAGTTCAGAGGGATCTGGCTTCTTTAGACGCTGTCTTCTTAAAACTGAATAAATATTTAAAAAGAGCCAAATGAGCCAGTCTTTTGAACGGCTCTTTTCAAAGAACGGATCACAAAGATGCGGATCCCATCAAAGAGCCATAAATCCCATCTCTACTAGCGCGCCCTGCCCGCGCTGGTTCTTTGAGGGAGGAGGGCAGAGGACTCTGGCTGTGCGGGGCGTGGCATTACAGTCTAGCTGCTATCGTTTTTCTAAGCAAAGTCTCTGTTCCAAGTTCCTGGCAGTTTCAAAAGCTTATGAGAAACCTACATCATGTCACAGAGCGTTAATCTCGCGATAAAAAAATAAAATTGAGTCAAGTTAACGCGTTAATAACGCGACATTTTTGACAGCACTAATATATATATATATATATATATATATATATATATATATATATATATATATATATTATGGCATGCCGTTCAGGAAATTAATCTTTGAATATATTGAATGAAACCCTGAATATAAGGAATGAAACCCTGAATATATGGAATGAAACTTTGAATATAAGGAATGAAACCCTGAATATAAAGAATGAAACCCTGAATATATTGAATGAAACTTTGAATATATGGAATGAAACCCTGACTATATGGAATGAAACTTTGTATTCTGCCCCCGCTCCCACAGCTCGGCAGATAGACAACAGGTCCCAAGAAAAACTCTGACTCAGAGGAGAGTATTAGAGTATATTGAGAAATGCTGTAAAACCCGACAAACAAAATTTACAAATTAGTTTTATATACAGAAAATACCGTTATACAAATATGCATTAGCTTCCGGCTAATGTTAATGGCAAAATTAATGCATATGCTAATGCTAACATTCGCCGTGATCGGCAAATGCACAAGCATAGATTTAGACTTAGACAGACTTTAATGATCCACGAGGGAAATGACTTTGTCACCGTAGCTTCGTTGCACATAAAAGAAGTAAACACTAATAAAACCACAAGCATTCGCCAGAGTGTTAACAATGTCTTTATTGTTTAAAATAGCCGCAACCAAATCCCGAGCCGACTGACTAATTTTTGCTGCAGGATGGTGGCAGTGCCTTCATGATGTCAGCCAAGTTTTATATATTCAGATATATTCAAGTTTTATATATTCCATATATTCAGAGTTTCATTCCATATATTCAGAGTTTCATTCAATATATTCAGAGTTTCATTCAATATATTCGGGGATTCATTCCATATATTCAAAGTTTCATTCCATATATTCAGGGTTTCATTCCATATATTCAAAGTTTCATTCAATATATTTGAGGGATTCATTCCATATATTCAAAGTTTCATTCCATATATTCAAAGTTTCATTCAATATATTCAGAGTTTCATCCCATATATTCAGGGTTTCATTCCATATATTCAAAGTTTCATTGCATATATTCAAAGTTTCATTCCATATATTCAAAGTTTCATTCAATATATTCAGAGTTTCATCCCATATATTCAGGGTTTCATTCCATATATTCAAAGTTTCATTGCATATATTCAAAGTTTCATTTAATATATTCAAAGATTAATTTCCTGAACGGCATGCCATAATATATATATATATAGTATACAGCTTGCAACATTTATTGTGCAAGGTGGCCCACTTTAGATTGTTCCTTCTGGACTAGACGGGGCCGGAGTGAGCTACGCCGTCATTGACGGTCTCGTTAATTTTGGTCTTTGTAAACTTAAATATTTTTGGTAAATAAAACCCTGCCTTTTGAACCAAAAACTCCTGCGTCCTCTTGCCTCCCTTGCTGTTTGGTCTCTTACACCTTTTAAAAGTGTTGAAGTCAGTGTAAAGACGCAGCTTGTCACGTTACAGAGAAACCACAAAGTGAGTGTAAACTACTCTGAAAACTTTCCAGTGGTGGAAAACCTCCATGTTAACAAAGCTACAAAGCCTGAACACTGAAGACTCCATACTTAAATGTTAAATAAACATCTCCTTACAGTAAACTTCACCACATCCACAATTATACTGTACGTGATTTTTAATCCATCCAAGTGGAGCATCTGCTCTCATTTACATGGATGTTCACACGGACTTTGGCATATAAGAAGAAGTGCATTGTGAAATCTGTCAAAGAGGTGTCTACTGAAAATGAATCAACACCTTCAAACTAATCAGAATCGAGAATTATGATATAAGCATGCATAACGCTTATTAAAGGTTATAAATAAGTATTTTCTGTTTTCACACCACTGTTATTCCACATTGCGCAACTACAGCAGGATGTCAAACCATTTCTCAATCACGGAGTGCTATTTTTAGCAGCGTAGAAGCTTTACCATGCTTGGTTTCTGCAGGATGCAGTCTCTCTCTCTCTCTCTCTCTCTCTCTCTCTCTCTCTTTCTCTCTCTCTTACTCTCTCTCACACACACACACACACAAACACACACACACACACACACACACACACACACACACACACACACACACTTATGAGGAATACAGAGAAGCCAGGATGACTCATCCAGCTGCAGCATGCCGATCCTGACAATCAACCGCAGCCCGGGGGGCACCACAATGAATGCTGGGAGAAGAAATAAAAATAAAGTAACACCATGTCAAATCCAAGTCACAGTGTGTCTATCACAGGTACTGACATACAGGAAGCTTGGTTAGAGCATGGTGTGGTTTACAAGATTGAAGGAGTGGTATACGTAAAATATTTGGACGTTCCTCCTTTCAGGCCTCTGTGTTGTGGTCTGTGTGGAAAAAGCCTGATTAAACCTCTAATCTGCAAAAATGTGCCTACGTAGCTGCAGCTAATCCACACAGGGGTGGGGAAAATGCAGTGGATGAAATAAAATCAAGCCAGGATATGATCTGAATTTGAGAAGCAATGCAGACTCAGCTTTGTTTTAACACCGAAAAACATGGAGGGGGCACAAATTTTTGCACCCAAGCCAAAACCAGTGCATATTTGATGAGAGATACATAAATACATACATATTTAGTGTAAATGTATGCAGGAAAAGAAGTGTTTCAAAATACAAATTGAAGAATAAATATCATATCATGATGAATATTAAATATCATGAACACATCTGAAAAATAGGGCGGCACGGTGGTGTAGTGGTTAGCGCTGTTGCCTCACAGCAAGAAGGTCCTGGGTTCGAGCCCCGTGGCCGGCGAGGGCCTTTCTGTGTGGAGTTTGCATGTTCTCCCCGTGTCCGCGTGGGTTTCCTCCGGGTGCTCCGGTTTCCCCCACAGTCCAAAGACATGCAGGTTAGGTTAACTGGTGACTCTAAATTGAGCGTAGGTGTGAATGGTTGTCTGTGTCTATGTGTCAGCCCTGTGATGACCTGGCAACTTGTCCAGGGTGTACCCCGCCTTTCGCCCGTAGTCAGCTGGGATGGGCTCCAGCTTGCCTGCGACCCTGTAGAAGGATAGAGCGGCTAGAGATAATGAGATGAGACATCTGAAAAATAAATTACGATCATTAATTTGGATGATGTCCCAGTATTCGTTTTGTATCTCCGTGGCATGAAACCAAATCCCTCACATGCACCGTGCATGAATCATGCATATAAATAAATCTTAATTATCATCTGGACTTTATTGCATCCTTCAGAAAAAAGCCTAATTAAGGTCATTAGTGAGCTCATAAATAACACCAAGGTCTTGTGATCTTCAGCAGTTTGGCATCCAAGGAAAGAAAGAAATAAGGAGAAAAATTAGGGGTGGGATGTGGGACAAATGAGCTTAATGGATATTAATTAGCTTGGTCTGCTTATTTATTTATTTATTTATTTTTAAAAGCATTATTCATGCTTAGTATTTTTATCGCAGAAGGTCATGGAATGAGGACGAGTTTCTTTTTTCTTTCCCTCGTGTTTCCAAAAGGAAATTTGATAATCCCTGGAAATGGCCAACTAATTAAAGCCGTCTGTGAGATAGATATCTGATGGCAACGTATGACAGCATGTCTTCATCCTGCCACTTCTTCTGACATAAGTTCTTCAATGAATTATTCATTTAGTTCCTGGATTCGGGCGTCACGGTGGTGTAGTGGTTAGCGCTGTCGCCTCACAGCAAGAAGGTCTGGGTTCGAGCCCCGTGGCCGGCGAGGGCCTTTCTGTGTGGAGTTTGCATGTTCTCCCCGTGTCCGTGTGGGTTTCCTCCGGGTGCTCCGGTTTCCCCCACAGTCCAAAGACATGCAGGTTAGGTTAACTGGTGACTCTAAATTGACCGTAGGTGTGAATGTGGGTGTGAATGGTTGTCTGTGTCTATGTGTCAGCCCTGTGATGACCTGGCGACTTGTCCAGGGTGTACCCCGCCTTTCGCCCGTAGTCAGCTGGGATAGGCTCCGGCTTGCCTGCGACCCTGTAGAACAGGATAAAGCGGCTAGAGATAATGAGATAAGATGAGATGAGTTTCTGGATTCATGTTTGAAAAAACAAATGAAGCAACACAAACGTGAGACATCAGCAACACAGCGAAAGGTAAAGCAAAATGCATTTTCAAGCTGTTGACCAAAGTGTCATACATCAAATAAAATGCCAAATAAAAAAATCACTTAAAGTAAATTTGATGAAAAAAGTTGACTAAATCAAAACAAATTCATTTCATGTTTCAAAGTTACTGGAAAAGAAGAAAGAAAGTAAAAACTAGATCGATACTGTGACTAAAGTCACAGCGATTTGTGCTAGCTCTTACAAACCGGGACGTCTGGTCACCGTACCCTATAGATCTGGAATGGTAAGAGATAGAGAATGATACTTAGGGATTAAAAAAGCCCGGTTTTCATGGATCATTCCAGTTCAGTGATCCAGATCAGCACCAAAAGTCATAGCAACATAATTCAGCCCAGAGTTATTCTTCATGTGAAATTTGGTGATTACTCAGTAGTTCTTCAAAACATTATCAGCTCTCTAAAGCATTTTAAGAGATATAAATGATGCTGGGGAAAAGTTTGTTGAAATGAAGTGAAATGTTGCTCATCTTACACTGACTTTATTTAACATTAAATTAGCTATGACTTATTGACTGACTTACCGACTTACTGACTAGTGAGTTCCATGTTATAGCAGTGACCAGTCACTATAAGCTTATGAGTAAGATGTTATTTTCTCATGAATCAAATACCAAAGAAGTTCAAGAGAACTTCAGGATGAAGAATAAGTACACTGTTAATGAGGCTGTTCTGGATCAGGGCGCCTTTATGGAAATCAAACATTTAGATGCTCTACCTGCATTTGCATTTCCTTTCTACAGAAATAAAATCACACAATGGAGTCAACATGGACGAAATTTCCAAGAAATATTTAATTCTCCCAAAACAGGTTTTGTTTTTTTGTTTTGTTAATTTGGTTTTCTTCTCAGTGGATGTTAATCGAGGTTTATTCATGCAGTAAGGAAATGTTACAACAGTACAACTGTTGAAACCACAATCAGAGAGGAAGATCAGCGCCATGAGGGAGTGAGATAAAGAAAGAATTAAACCACTATCGACTTATACACAAAGTGCTAAATAAGAAGTATGAGTAATGGACTTCCACATCAGATAAAAATACCCACCCTGTGATCTTTTCAAGAGCTGGCTTTTGCTGTTTCAGTCTCAAATTTAGATGTGCACTTTTTTTGAGCTATGAAAAGCAGGCAATAAATTTATCCTGTATTGAAACTGTTCAACTGTGTGGGAAAGAATGAGTGTAAAATTCCATTCGAGGCAAAGTAGGTTTGATTTATAAGGCAACGGTTTGATATTACGATACGATGCGAGAGGGTAAAATTCCACTCAATTTGAGAATGATTCTTAATAGGAGAATTACACCCGTTAAATGTTTGTCGTTTTGTCTAGTTGTTTGTCTTTTTTCATGATTGTGGCATCGGCTCATTTTAATTGTTGCTTTTTAGATTGATGCGTCAATCCAAATCATCCAATCGTTACACTGATAGTCTACAAGTATTCAGCAGTGTCTGGTGTTTGTTTCCTCTGCTGACTTGTTGGAAGAGGTTATGTTTTCACCTCTGTTTGTTTCTCAATATAACTCAAAAAGTACTGAACAGATTTAGATGAAATTTGGAGGAAAGGTGAACCAAGGGCCAAGGAACTATCCATCCATCTATGATCTGTAACTGCTTATCCTGTGCAGGGTCGCGGCAAGCTGGAGCCTATCCCAGCTGACTATGGGCGAAAGGCGGGGTACACCCTGGACAAGTCGCCAGATCATCACAGGGCTGACACATAGAAACACACAACCATTCACACTCACATTCACACCTACGGTCAATTTAGAGTCACCAGTTAACCTAACCTGCATGTCTTTGGACTGTGGGGGAAACCAGAGCACCCGGAGGAAACCCACGTGGACATGGGGAGAACATGCAAACTCCACACAGAAAGGTCCCCATTGGCCACTGGGCTCAAACCTTCTTGCTGTGAGGCGACAGCGCTAACCACTACACCACTGTGCTGGCCCCAAGGAACCATTGATTAGATTTTTTTTAAATTATACCAACACAAAGGCTGCACAATATAATAAAACCAAACAAAGACAATCGTGCATAGACAGTGAATACAAGATATGTGTAATGAACAAGGGGAAGAGGTAGATTTTTAAAGTGCAAATTAAATCCTTAAGTGATTTATACAGTATCAGTGAATTGTAGGATATACACCATACCAATCAAAGGTTTATGCACCTCTACTCATTCATAAGTTTTTCTATATTACCATTTTCTACACTGCACAATCACACTGAAGACACCAAAACTCTGAAACAACATACAGAACACACACATGGAACTATGTGACAAACAAAAAGTGTTTAAAAAAATTAATATTTTAAATTCTTAAAAGTAGCCACCGTTTGCCCCTCCTCTTTTCCCCCTTTCCCTTCCTTTCTCCTTTCCTTTTCCTTCCAGTCTTCCCCTCCCAACTTACTTTGTTGGAGAAGGTCAGGTTTTCATCTCCGGTTGTTTCCAACATAACTCAAAAAAGTAGTGAAATTTTGATTTTGGTGAAATTTTGAGGAAAGGTGAACCATGGGCCAAAGGAACAATTAATTAGATTTTGATGCAAATCCGGATATGTATGTAGATCCAGGATTTATTTTTTTTTTGTCTGTTCCCAATGTAACTCAAAAAGTAGTGAACGGATTAGGATGAAATTTGGTGGACAGCTTTAGTATTATCCGAGGTTCAAGTGATTTAGTTTTGATGTTGATAATATAATATATGGCTTGGCAATGATATGAACTCTACTGAGTGTCCTTGTAGTTATTCAACTGTTTTATTAAATCCTTAACTTAGTGTTTAAGCGCACTTTCACATCTTTAAAAAAAAGTGAACAGAGGTCGGGTGAGAGATGTGTAGGGCTGGAAACATCCTTATAAAACAGAAACAGGAAAGAATAATCAGCAAACTTTAACAAAGTGTATGTAGACATAAAGATATATTGGCCAAACACACAGAATATACAACCAGAGCTAAATAAATTAAAATGTAACCATGTTAATCGTGAACTTAAAACATTTTCTTTATCACATCCAACTTATTTATTTATTTACAAATCTCAATACTCCCAATATTCAACAACACCGTCAATGACAGCGTAGCTCACTCCGGCCCTGTCTAGTCCAGAAGGAACGATCTAAAGTGGGCCACCTTGCGCAATAAATGTTGTAAGCTATATACACTATATACAAGCTATATACAGAAGTGATATCCACCCTAGGAATATCGACCTATTTACCAGAAAGAATCCAGAATGGTGAGGAATTGACCGAGAAGAAGCGATTTTTGTTGAACTGCTCATTAAGGCTTAATTAGTCCATAACTTCATTAATAATTGTAATGAAGCAAATCTGGGTAGAAGTTATATGCACCCTAGGTCCCCCTACCTTCATGCCAAAAAGAATCAAAATCGGTGAAGAATTGAGGGAGAAGAAGTGATTTATGTGGAAACTGCTCATTAGGGATTGATTAATTACTCCATATCTTCATTATTAATTGCAATTATGCAAATTTGGGTAGAAGCCATATGCACCCCAAGCAGACCTACCTTCTTGCCAAAAAGAATAAAAATCAGTGAAGAAATGAGACAGAAGAAGCGATTTTCATGAAATGTAGATGACGCCGGATGGACAACAACAACACATGATGGCATAAACTCATCACCTGTCGGCCGGATGAGCTAATAACTGTACTCAAAGCTAAATTCACATGCTACTATATTTATATCTCTAATAACTAAATGCAAAATTTTCTCAAGTTGGTTTCATAAGAAAAAAATTCAAAGGAATTCAAACAAGTGAGAATTGAAGGAAAATACATTCGTTGGGGAACTGAATCTATTAAACGAGTCATTAAATGAATCAGTAACTCAGTCACTCAATTAACATAATAATTGATGTCATTCATGATCGTTGCATTTCAGTTCATTCGCTCATTTCAATCTATAACAAACATTCATCTGGGAACTGAATCCATAAAACGATTCATTAAAAAATTTGTTCTGAAATGAAATGATTCTGTAATTTGTACTCCATTGGTATACTGCTTTATATATTCACATAAACATGACAAGAGCTTCATTGCCTCTTCTTTTGTACTGTAGTTTCCATTCTGCATTTAATCTAAAAAAAGTGAATTAAATAAATATAAATGTAAAATGGTGGCATTTAAACTGTGCCAGTGAGTCAGTAAACAGTCATGAAGTGGTTCAGGTTCACTGGTTAACTTCTGTCTCCAGATTAAAAAAAGTCCACTTTTATGAATGAAAAGATTATTCTGGAGCCAATATGAGCTACAAAGGAGCTTTTTTCCCTCAGGTCCAGTCTGCTGTCGTCACACTGCTGACAAACGCTGGGTGGGAAGCAGTTGAGACAAACGGCCGGCTAAATTTAGCCACGATGTTTTTGGTGGCCTGTGATCATGATGACCTTGCCACCCACCAAGCAGCCTGAGACGGAGCTGATGAAGTCTCAGGAGGACGAGGTGGTCATGGTGAATGAGGGAAGATGGAGAAAAAAAGATGCTTTCAGTCAAAGAATGGAAGAGTCAACAGGTTGGGAAAAGGAGAGTCATCATGGTTAGGGTCAGGTTCAGGGTCAGGCAGAAATATGACGAAGAAGACTTTCCAAATGTACACTGTAAACCCGAATAAGTTGAGTAAAAAATTGAGGAAAGTGGTTGCCTTAAAAAAAATAAGTAATTATTAATGATTGAATTGAGTACCTTAAACTTACAATCTTCTGGTAAGTTTAAGGTACTCAATTCAATCATTAATAATTACTTATTTTTTTTAAGGCAACCACTTTCCTCAATTTTTTTAAGTAAACTCAACTTATTCGGGTTTACAGTGTACATTTGAAAAATACATAAATGTTTAATGTTGCTTTAAAAGTTTTTATTTTTTTAAATTGTATTATGTCTCATGTTGCTGAAAGTAATGTTTCAGTTTATTTATTTTATTCCATGTTTTGTGTGTGTGTGTGTCCGCGGGAGAGAGTATTGATGTCATCAGTGTTACAGATTTGGTGAAACATCTGGAAAAACATCTGGTTTGGTCATTTATATTGAAACATGAACATCACTTTATTTTCACTAACCTTATTTGTTTCCAGTGATTCTAATTACACTTCGGAATAAAAGTTGGCAAGAGTGATGATGATGATGATGACGACGACGATGATAAAGAACACTAATTCTATTAGCTTTATAAGGTGTAAAGATGCAGGACAGAGACACAAAATGCTGGAAGAAGGCAGAATTGGATAAAAGTGAACATTAATCCTGGTGCCCAGGATGCAATATCGCACCTAACAGAGGCTGTGAACTAAATAATACTCAGTTTTGACTTTCAATTTCAGTTGAAGTTGATACTAAAATCCATCAAAACCCAGACTGTACTTTGTTGGTCAGAATAAAATCAAGGTGCAACAAGATCAGTAAGATCAGTATTTCCATCATACGCATGCACCCCCACCCCACACACACACTTACAGTAATGCTTTTATGGCTGAGGACTACAGTTGACTTGCTAACTTTAGGACTACAGTTGTCATGAACAGTTCTGCACTCAAGTTTCCATCAATGAAGAGTTTATAACATCAACGAAACTGACTTCATGTTAAAACTGTTAAAAATGTTATAATCACGTTGGCTGTTATCACCCAAATGAGGATGGGTTCCCTTTAGAGTCTGGTTCCTCTCGAGGTTTCTTCCTCATGTCATCTAAGGGAGTTTCTCCTCGCCACTGTCACCGCAGGCTTACTCATTGGGGATAGATTAGGGATAAAATTAGCTCATGTTTAAAGTCATTCAAATTCTGTAAAGCTGCTGTGCGACAATGTATATTGTTAAAAGCGCTGTACAAATAAACTTGACTTGACTTGATATAATTATATAAAACCGAAAATGTCCTAGCAGTAAACATCATACGGTCCCAGATCACAGAGAATCCATTTCATCCATCAAGAAAACCAAAATCTCCACTGGGATCACTGGAAAACTTTTGGATATGCAGTAAAATAAATAAATAAATGCACTGAAGTAAATTTTTATTAAAATTAAAAAAATATATATTTTAGAATTTACATGCTGAATAATTACATATCACTATAGGCTAGGTGGAAAGAAAAACAAGGTAATTGATTGATTGATTGATTGATTGATTGATTGATTGATTGATTGATTGATTGTTTGACGCCCAATTGCAATTTTAGAAACAATAAAATATGTGAGAAATGCTCAAAAAATTGGGTTATTATATTTTTTACATTATAAAATTAGGTCGATTATGACATTATAGAATTGTTATTAAATAGATATTACAAATGAAATAGAAATAATCTTTAGCTTCTTTGATGTATTACGGATTTTCTTTGAATTTATTCCTAAAAGTAACATACTAGCACACTTTTAGCAAATATAACTTTGATAATAACACTGTCCGTTAAAAAAAAAACACAACAACGACAACAACAACAACAACAACAACAAGGACAAAACTCCAACCAAACAGAAAAAAGGGTTTCACAACTAAACATATTTTGCATTAATTAATCTGACAGTTAATTGCTTTCTTTCTTTGAAACAAACATACTCTAAGATGACTTCTCCAAAAGCACCTCACTTAAAAAAAATTAATTAATAAATTAATTAATTAGGGGAAAAAAATCAACAGAGACTCAAGAGGATAACTAAATCCCCGACATCTGCTGCCTAATAAAGTTGGTCCCTTCAGTACTGGACACATGAGACTTCCACCACTTCACTTCCCTTTTCTTTGTTAATGAAAGCTTGTCTCCTGGGGTTTTTCACGGATAACCCACTTACTGATTATGCAAACGTTTACTCTTATGCAAAAGTGACATCCAGATGACCCTTAATTTAGTCATTCGGTTTCCAAACCCAGAGGAGCGCTGGGACTACACTTCTAGAACATCCCAATTGCACAGCAAATGATATAATTAGTTCGGAAATAACCTGGAAATCAGATAATTGGTTGAATCCCTTATGACCATATGCTTTATAATTTGCTCACTCATTCACACACACACACACACACACACACACACACACACACACACACACACACACACACAAAGACTCATAAAGTAATGTATAGACAATAGAGAGACTTCATGCATGCTAAATGTGTCTGTTTTATGTATCGTAAAAGCTCGTCTAACAGGCACAGCTGGAATCCATTCTCCGAAGCCGTCATCATTAAGAAAATGAAAAAGATGTATTTTTTTGGACAAGTGAATGTATATGGCTCCAGGACCCAGGCAGATGCCAGGCAGGTTGTGAATAGTGAGAGTGAGACATCCCTTCCTTCCGTCATCTTGGAGTTGACCTTTGGCAAGTCTTCGTACCCATCAGAGCCACCCTGCCAGGGTTACGGTGAAACCATGGGAAGTAACGTAATGATTGTGTAATTCTCAGACGAGTCAGTGATGGAACGCACAAGATGCTGAACACAAGAACCTCTTGGTCAACACTCAGGATTATCTGGTTCAGTTAGCGAGCTACTGCTGTATACAGGTGTGGCGTGCCGCCGCATAGTATATTCAGCCATGAGGTAAAGCATGATGAAGTCTATTCATAGCACTAAGGTTAAAGCCCTTGCTACTCAGCCATTCAATCAGCCAGATATACTGGCTGCGATGAAAGATCGACGGATGTGGAATGCAAATTTCATTAAAACTAGATGGCCTTTAGACTCATCGAAATTGGAGAAATGGAGATCAAACACCTCAATAAAATAAATAAATAAATATCTGTGGTGAATCTTCATTTCATTAGGCCGTTCATTGTATCTTTCTTTTGTATGGTTCATATTAACTATCATAAATGTGGTAAAATATTTCAGGGGAATTTTATGACAGTGCCAAACTCACTTATGGTTTGTTTTCAGTCACAACATGATTCTGTCACCCTTATCATCATGTCCAACTTGTTTTCTTTCAGTTTCATTTATTTAAATTAATTTATACTTCACGTTTTACTGGATTAACCAGGATTTAACTTTATTTCCTCCAGAAGCTTTGAATTTGGGTGAGTCTAATTCTTAAAACTGCAGATCAGGTAATGGGTTAGAACAATAACAACCCATCTCATCTCATCTCATCTCATTATCTGTAGCCGCTTTATCCTTCTACAGGGTCACAGGCAAGCTGGATCCTATCCCAGCTGACTACGGGCGAAAGGCGGGGTACACCCTGGACAAGTCGCCAGGTCATCACAGGGCTGACACAGAGACACAGACAACCATTCACACTCACATTCACACCTACGCTCAATTTAGAGTCACCAGTTAACCTAACCTGCATGTCTTTGGACTGTGGGGGAAACCGGAGCACCCGGAGGAAACCCACGCGGACACAGGGAGAACATGCAAACTCCACACAGAAAGGCCCTCGCCGGCCACAGGGCTTGAACCCGGACCTTCTTGCTGTGAGGCGACAGCGCTAACCACTACACCACCGTGCTGCCCAATAACAACCCATGCACCATAATGGGGAACTGGATAGTTTTTGTTTATTGTTACAGTTAAAGTTTGAGTTTTAAATTATAAATCATTCAAGCATAATGATTATCATAAATCTACCTGCTTTTTGGTAAACTTTGTAAATCACTTTCCTTTCATTGAACAAGTAAATACAGGAATAAAAAAGTTATGGTCAGGACAAGTGAAGAATCTTGCCGGTTGTCCAACTGGATGAGTGGATTAAAAAGTTAATATCGAACCCTGGTCTACTTTCATATGAGCCATTAACCACTGCTGTGGAGTGTGGCATCATTAATTAAGTCAACGCTGAACACAGGCACCCCAAAACAGGCAGAAATTCCAGTTCTTATCCTCATGTTAAAAAAATTAAAAAACCCATTTACTTTCCTAAGTGAAGGATAACGAACATAAAAAGGCACAAAAGACGTATTCCCAAAATGTCCCGCTGAGTGACAAGCAATGGTGCATGATATTCCGTTTTTTCCTGAGAGTGAATGTCAAACAGGAATCCATTTCAGATTCACTCGAGAGTGGAGTGCAATCACATTGATTTTAGCAAGTGGAAGAAGAGCCTTGTGACTCCTTGATCCCAAATATAACGTAATCAGGCATTCATTCAATCCTCACTATAGTCCTCATTATAAAGCGGAAGAATGAGGCAAAAAAACAAAACCCTCTTGGTGCTCAAGAGATGCCTTTGGGTGTCCTTCTGAATGGAACAAGAACATCTCTTCAATCAGTCATGCATTATTTTTACACCGATATACGCAGCCTCTGATGTGCTGTGGCTTCGTAATCACCAGACTCATATTTCAGACTTGCTTGGTTTTTCACAATGCATGGTGGGATAAGAAAGAAAGAAAGAAAGAAAGAAAGAAAGAAAGAAAGAAAGAAAGAAAGAAAGAAAGAAAGAAAGAAAGAAAGAAAGAAAGAAAGAATCATGGTGCTGGGAGTTTTGCCCTTCAGCATAATCACTGATGACTTTCTTCCAGGAGTTGCTTTGTTTGCAAATGGATCCTGTCCGATTTCTGAAAGGAGATAATGAGAACATAAAACATTAGGGATTAATTAGAACCTTGTTCTTTATTCAGAAAAGTTCAAATTAATTAAAGTTAAATTAACACAATAATGGGAAATGTGTGATTACACAATTGTAGCCTTAGCATTTTTTATGTCATGTGTTTTTAATTATAGTCATCTGTAACAGCAATGGACTCCTTCCATGGTCCAGTGTCAACACATTTCTATTTTGAAAAACTGTGGTCCAGAATACTGAGACAGGAACTTCAGGTTTCTCGACACCACATCAATCACAATGAATGCCTGACATTTAGTATGAGTTTTAGGCTACATCCACACGACAAAGGCAACGAGATTTTTTTTTTAGCGGGTAAAAAAAAATCGCGTCCACATGGGCAACGGATCAGTAAAATATCAGGTACATATGGCAACGCAACGCTTGCTGAAAACGATGCAATACACATGCCACACCTCTACGTGCGCTGTAAGACGGTCCCATCGGAGACACCAGAACAATAGAAGAAGTAGGACGCATGCGCATAAACCCCTTCTTCTACCCGGCGTGAATGAGTGAGTGCTGCTTGTTCTAGTCATGTGGTTGTGACGTCATCGTAAACAAATCCGTTCTACTCATCCAGACGACTTCGCAACGGCGCCGTTGCCAGATTTTTCCACTCTGGAAACCGTTCTCAAAAAATATCGTTTTGGGGCACCCAAAACGCCGGTGCCGTGTGGACGTCAGGCTGAAATGATAAAAAATTTTATCGGATTCACCTGAATCCGTTGCCGTGTGGACAGGGCCTTAGTCAGACAAGGAAATATGATGTGACTCTGGGATGTACTAGACCTTTTAAAGTACTGTATACTGTTACCTTTGCAGTCTGTAATGGCCATAGTGCATGCATCTTATATAGAATCTCCTCTCATTTTATACGGTATCACCTCATTAACATATTACCGCCCATAGCAACCCTTCATTAGCTCATGCGGCCGGAAGCCAGGCCGGAAGAGCTTATGCAATCACACGTTGTCCGTCATCGTCCATCCATAATTCACAAAAATCACTACTCCTCCTAAAGGGTTGATCATATTTCCTTCAAATTCATATACAATGTTCCCCAGGTGGGTGTGCATATACTGTAAGTTGTCAGGATGATGGCGCCATCTGTCATATTTACGATTTTATGGGCATCTGAAATTTTTGGGTGACTTATCACGTTAAACACTACTCTTCATAAACTGCTTTCACTGAAACTCACCCAGAAGACTCTAAAGACATATTCCAAGAAGAATTGTTCACCAGGTGGTGCCACCTACTATGGATGAAGCTACACAGGGGTTATATGCAATTTCACAAAAATCGCTACTCCTCCCACAGGAGTGATCAAATTTTGCTCGAACTCACACATAATGTTCCCCAGGTTGCTATATATAAAAGTTGTCAAGACAATGGTGCCAGCTGTCATATTTAACATTTTATGGGCGTTTTAAAATTTTGGGTGACTCGTCATACCAAACACTACTGTTCATAAACTGCTGGGATGTTTTCACTGAAACTCACCCAGAAGACTCATCTCATTATCTCTAGCCACTTTATCCTGTCCTACAGGGTCGCAGGCAAGCCGGAGCCAATCCCAGCTGACTACGGGCGAAAGGCGGGGTACACCCTGGACAAGTCGCCAGGTCATCACAGGGCTGACACATAGACACAGACAACCATTCACACTCACATTCACACCTACGCTCAATTTAGAGTCACCAGTTAACCTAACCTGCATGTCTTTGGACTGTGGGGGAAACCGGAGCACCCGGAGGAAACCCACGCGGACACGGGGAGAACATGCAAACTCCGCACAGAAAGGCCCTCGCCGGCCCCGGGGCTCAAACCCAGGACCTTCTTGCTGTGAGGCAACAGCGCTAACCACTACACCACCGTGCCGCCTGGTTTCTACCTAAATTTGCATAATTGCAATTAATAATGAAGATATGGAGTAATTAATCAATCAATTCCTAATGAGCAGTTTCCAGACAAATTGCTTCTTCTCCCTCAATTCTTCACCGATTTTGATTATTTCTGGCATGAAGATAGGGGGACCTAGGGTGCATATAACTTCTACCCAGATTTGCTTAATTACAATTACTAATGAAGTTATGGACTAATTAAGATTTAATGAGCAATTCAACAAAAATCACTTCTTCTCAGTCAATTCCTCACCGTTGTGGATTATTTCTGGCAAATAGGTTGGTATTCCTAGGGTGGATATCGCTTCTATATATAGCTTGTATATAGTGTATATAGCTTACAACATTTATTGCCCAAGGTGACCCACTTTAGATCGTTCCTTCTGGACTAGACGGGGCCGGAGTGAGCTACGCCCTCATTGACAGTCTCATTATTTGTAAAGTTTCCTCAACACTTTTTAAAATACTTCAAATTACCTCAGTATCATTTGTCATTGGGTCAAAGAATAACCTGCTGGAGAAGTGTTAGTGTGGGAGTTAGAGCAGTTACATCAACTACCTCTTCTTTTTATTCTTCCCTCCAGAGAAGGTTTAGGTTTCTTACATAAGCGCTCAGTGAAGAGGTGGGTCTACAGGCTTCGTTTGAAGAAGCCAGTCCTTCAGGGGAAGTTCATTCCACAACCTCGGTGCTTCATGTCTTAAGGGAATCATTCCATGGCTGTACTGTAGCTCTTCGAGACTGTGGTATAGAGTTTGATAAAGGTCTTCATGATGGAGGGAGGGGGGTTGTGGCAATTTGTTTCTGGATTTAGCAGTTCAAAACTTCTCATCAGGGAAAAGATTTTCAAGCAATCTGACCAGCTCAGAGTGGGTTTTGGAAGCTGGTCAAACTGGCTGAAAATCTTTCGCCTGATGGGAAATTATTTTCCAGCTTACAGTACGTGATTTTCTAATTGTCTTACTGTTTTACTACACTCACTATCCACTTTAATAGGAACTTGTTCTTGATTCTAAGGTTCCTGTTCTTGGCTGCAGGAGTGGAACCCAATGTGGTCTTCTGCTGTTGCTTTTCTGCTGAGATGCTTTTCTGCTCACCACGGTTGTAAAGAGTGATTATATGAGTTTCTATATCCTTCCTGGCAAAAAAGCTCGAACCACCTTGAATCTGTCCATTTCCCTCTGACCTCTCTTATCAACAAGGTGTTTGTTTCCACCCACAGAACTGTCACTCAGTGTTTGTTTTTTGTTTTTCGCACCATTCTGTGTAAACTCTAGACACTGTTGTGTGAGAAACCCCCAGGAGATCAGCAGGTTCTGAAATACTCAAACCATTCCATGTGGCTCAAACCAACACCCATGCGACAGTGAAAGAAAGTCACACTTTGAGATCATAAATTTTCCCATTCTGATGTTTGAACATTGTGAACGTTAACTGAAGCTCTTGATTTGTATCTGCATGATTGTATGCATCATGCCGTGAATGGGTGGGATGGGGCTTCCTAATAAAGTGTCCAGTGAGTGTATTTCTTGTCAAGGCTGTTGGATTAGTCACGATTATTCAGAAAGAAAGACATTATTTTCTTATTAGCCATAACCTCTGATGTACAGTACTGTGCAAAAGTCTTAGCCCCCCCTATTTTTTTCATACAATCTTTGTTATAAATTTCTATGTTATGACTTCTATATGGGGCGGCACGGTGGTGTAGTGGTTAGCGCTGTCGCCTCACAGCAAGAAGGTCCTGGGTTCGAGCCCCGGGGCCGGCGAGGGCCTTTCTGTGTGGAGTTTGCATGTTCTCCCCGTGTCCGCGTGGGTTTCCTCCGGGTGCTCCGGTTTCCCCCACAGTCCAAAGACATGCAGGTTAGGTTAACTGGTGACTCTAAATTGAGCGTAGGTGTGAATGTGAGTGTGAATGGTTGTCTGTGTCTATGTGTCAGCCCTGTGATGACCTGGCGACTTGTCCAGGGTGTACCCCGCCTTTCGCCCATAGTCAGCTGGGATAGGATCCAGCTTGCCTGCGACCCTGTAGAAGGATAAAGCGGCTAGAGATAATGAGATGAGATGACTTCTATATTATCGAGTCAAAACCTTACAAAAACATTTTAGAGCTCCAAATGTTTGGAGGTTTTTTTTCCAGCACAAAATTAAATGTTACAGAGAAGAAAAAGTTTGTATCTGAGCAGCATATTCCATAAGAGAGCGCTTTTCAGATTAAAAAAGAAAACATAATGAAGGCTGCTGGGTTTTGGTACAAAATGAAGACGCGAGTGTGACAGTCAAAGTGTCCAGAAGAACTGCGGCTGGTTCTGCACTGCAAAAAATGATCTCTTGTTGAGAGAAAATATCTTTAATATGGATGAATTCATCTATTATTTCTTATTAGAAGTTTACTAGAACTCAAATATAAGATTATTTAGCTTACTTTGAGACGCTTTTACTAACTTCAAGCCTTAAATTTTCTTATTCTATTGGCAGATAATTTTGGTCATTTTAAGCATTCAATTCTAGAAAGAAGCAAAATTATCTGCCAAAAGAATAAGAAAATTTAAGGAGGGAAATTAGTAAAAGCGTCTCAAATAAGCTAAATAATCTTATATTTGAGTTCTAGTAAACTTCTAATAAGAAATAATAGATAAATTCACCCATATTAAAGATATTTTCTCTCAACAAGAGATCTTTTTTGCAGTGTGGAAGATGCTCAGTCAAACCTACAGATTATTTCCTTATAAAACTGCACTCATTGGACCTGAGACTATGTTTTTTTAATGCAAAGGGTCGTCTCACACCAAATATTGACTTTGTTTCATTTATTATGGCTTACTGATTACCGCTTATAATATTTTTTTTAATGTTGAAACATTTCATTTCATTATTTTTTAAGCTATTTTTGGTCGACAGCATTTCTTTCCATGTGCCTAATACTTTTGCACAGCACTGTATGTCTGATCATCCTGAGTACCACACTCTTATCAGCAATGTTATGTCTTATTATCGCAGTTGCATCTAATTTTGTCTCAGACTCCACCGAACCAGACATAATTACATGGGTGAGACATTGCACCGAATATAAACACAAATATAAATCACTATTCTGAATATTCTCTCAAAGAAGTGCTTTTTCATTTATCTTATCTGCATTTTGCAGGTTTTACATGTAATATATTCTCCTGAATTTAATCATTCGAAAGGAGCTCCAGACTATACCCCAATACACCATACCCTGATGGGAGCGTGTGATCATTTTGTATGATTTCCTCCCAGATTGCCTGCTGTACAATAAGTGGGTATTTTGGGAGCTGGGAAACGGCTATGGCCAAAATTGTAGCTAAAATTGACCGAGGTGTAAATTGTGTCCATCAGACAAATATAAAGGCAACAAAGAAGCCGACAAGGAGAGGAAAATTAAATGTTCTTTTTAAAGCGTCCGTTTGAAGACTGGACAAGAGCTGGGCATCAGATGGACTTGTTCTTTTTGTGCCTGCTGCAGATGGGAACAATGTTACACAACACACAGTCACACTGTTTAGATGTTCAGCTTCACGTCTGGCTTAGCATCTGGCTCAAATACATTAGCGCCGCATGCTTAACAGATGAAAGAATGCCCGACTATAAATAACACCTTGCAAGCCTCAAATCTTTCATTTTCTTTTCTTTTTTTCTGTCTCTGTTCTGTTTGTAATTGTGTTATGCACTATTCTGATAATAAACTCTCCTAAAAAAACAATTATATCATACACAGAATGTAAGCAACGTAATTATTTACAGATATACAGATGACATAATACTCAGGTTGGACATCAAGCATGTGGATGGAGTTATTTTTGAGGTGTACAGCATCCCACGATGCAACACAGTTACAATCTTTCATGAAGGACAAAAAAAGGTAAAAATAAATAAATAAATAAATAAATAACCTAATAAATTGTACCACTGCCTATCTAACCAGATGTTTACACTTTTGCTAGCCTTTATGTCTTATGACACTAATATTAATTTTTAACTAATCTTTAATAATCTTTATGTTTCAGATTGCCATTTTTAATTTTCATTTTTAATCTAAGATTTAGGGCGGCACGGTGGTGTAGTGGTTAGCGCTGTCGCCTCACAGCAAGAAGGTTCCGGGTTCGAGCCCCGGGGCCGGCGAGGGCCTTTCTGTGCGGAGTTTGCATGTTCTCCCCATGTCCGCGTGGGTTTCCTCCGGGTGCTCCGGTTTCCCCCACAGTCCAAAGACATGCAGGTTAGGTTAACTGATGACTCTAAATTGACCGTAGGTGTGAATGTGAGTGTGAATGGTTGTCTGTGTCTATGTGTCAGCCCTGTGATGACCTGGCGACTTGTCCAGGGTGTACCCCGCCTTTCGCCCGTAGTCAGCTGGGATAGGCTCCAGCTTGCCTGCGACCCTGTAGAAGGATAAAGCGGCTAGAGATAATGAGATGAGAATCTAAGATTTATTTTAGATATGTCATCTTATTACCTCTGCCAACTGTATTGGAGGAGATTATGTTTTCATATCCGTTTGTTTGTTTTCCTAATGTAACCCAAAAAGTGATGAACGGATTTGGATGAAATTTGGTGGAAAGTTGCGTCACAAGGCAAGGATCATGTGATTAGATTTTGATGAAAATCCGGATATGTATGCAGATCCAGGACTCTTTTTGTCTGTTCTCAACGTAACTCAAAAAGTAGTGAACGGACTTGGATGAAATTTGGTGGACAGCTTTCGTATGATCCTAGGTTCAGGTGATTTGTTTGTCATGTTCACAATACAGTATGTGGCTTGGTGGAGTTATGTGCTCTACTGAGTGCCCTTCTGGTTTTAGATCTTTTTTTTGTACAATAAGCCTAATTGAAGCTGCAGTTAAAGAAATATTTCAGTTCCTGTATCATCATGACATGAGTTAGTAAGTCTACAAACATGAGAAGGACAACTGCAAATAAATATTAATGTATATGATTTTTTGTGGTTATTTTTATATACTAATCTGTGGTGGGTTACTCAAAAGCTTCTTAATGCTAAGAGTATCTTAACTGGGAGAGAGAATATTTGTTATGCTGCTTGCTCTACCGTTTAACAATGATCTTTGTGCTGTGATGCTTTTGGGAAACTTAGTCCAAATTGATTATAGAATATTAGCATAAATATAGCTACAAACCCCATTTCCAAAAACAAGTTGGGATATTTTCCAAAATGCAATAGAAATGCAATAAAAACAAAATGTGATCTGAGATTTGTTAATTCATGTGAACCTTTATTTAGTGAAGATCGTGAAGATCGACCCAAAACATCGATCAGAACTGAATTTGTATGATAAATGAGAGAGGAGATACAATTCTAATCAGAAGAAAATGTGTTAAGTTGACCTAATTACTAATTTGTTAGCAAAAATTGCCAATAAAACAACCAAGTTTTGTGCAGAAGCTCGAAGTCTTTCAAATAAAACAATCAGAACCGAAATCCATTGAGAACTGAAGGAGGGAGGAGATATGATTTAACTGAAAATAAACAAAGTCATAAACAAATTGGTTACAACAAGAAAATCAACAAACAAACAACCAAGTTTTGTTCCTCAAGGGAAGATCGACCCAAAACATTGATCAGAACTAAAATCGGATGAGAAATCAGAGAGGAGATACAATTCATGAGAGGCCTGGGAAATTTGTTAATTTGGCCTAATTAGTAACTTGTTAGCAAAAAACTGATAAAACAATTACCAGGTTTTATGTGAAGCGATGAGTTCTTTCAAACAAAACAATCGGAACAGAAACCCGTGGAGAATTGACGGAGGAGATACAATTTAACTGACTCGTGGACAACGGATGAACGATGAACGCCACGCCGTGGCAACAGCTCATCGGTCTTATGGACAGAGGAGCTAAAAGTTTACAGTTAGGTCCATAAATATTTGGACAGAGACAACATTTTTCTAATTTTGGTTCTGTACATTACCACAATGAATTTTGAACAAAACAATTCAGATGCAGTTGAAGTTCAGACTTTCAGCTTTAATTCAGTGGGTTGAACAAAATGATTGCATAAAAATAAGAGGAACTAAAGCATTTTTTAAACACAATCCCTTCATTTCAGGGGCTCAAAAGTAATTGGACAAATTAAATAACTGTAAATAAAATGTTCATTTCTAATACTTGGTTGAAAACCCTTTGTTGGCAATGACTGCCTGAAGTCTTGAACTCATGGACATCACCAGACGCTGTGTTTCCTCCTTTTTAATGCTCTGCCAGGCCTTTACTGCAGCGGTTTTCAGTTGCTGTTTGTTTGTGGGCCTTTCTGTCTGAAGTTTAGTCTTTAACAAGTGAAATGCTGCTCAATTGGGTTGAGATCAGGTGACTGACTTGGCCATTCAAGAATATTCCACTTCTTGCTTTAATAAACTCCTGGGTTGCTTTGGCTTTATGTTTTGGGTCATTGTCCATCTGTATTATGAAACGCCGACCAATCAGTTTGGCTGGATTTGAGCACACAGTATGTCTCTGAATACCTCAGAATTCATCCGGCTGCTTCTGTCCTGTGTCACATCATCAATAAGCACTAGTGACCCAGTGCCACTGACAGCCATGCATGCCCAAGCCATCACACTGCCTCCGCCGTGTTTTACAGATGATGTGGTATGCTTTGGATCATGAGCTGGACCACGCCTTCGCCATACTTTTTTCTTTCCATCATTCTGGTAGAGGTTGATCTTGGTTTCATCTGTCCAAAGAATGTTCTTGCAGAACTGTGCTGGCTTTTTTAGATGTTTTTCAGCAAAGTCCAATCTAGCCTTTTTATTCTTGAGGCTTATGAGTGGCTTGCACCGTGCAGTGAACCTTCTGTATTTACCTTCATGCAGTCTTCTCTTTATGGTAGATTTGGATATTGATACGCCTACCTCCTGGAGAGTGTTGTTCACTTGGTTGGCTGTTGTGAAGGGGTTTCTCTTCACCATGGAAATTATTCTGTGATCATCCACCACTGTTGTCTTCTGTGGGCGTCCAGGTCTTTTTGCATTGATGAGTTCACCAGTTCTTTCTTTCTTTCTTTCTTTCTTTCTTTCTTTCTTTCTTTCTTTCTTTCTTTCTCAGGATGTACCAAACTGTAGATTTTGCCAATCCTAATATTGTAGCAATTTCTCGGATGGTTGTTTTCTGTTTTCGCAGCTTAAGGATGGCTTGTTTCACCTGCATGGAGAGCTCCTTTGACCGCATGTTTTCTTCACAGCAAAATCTTCTAAATGCAAGCACCACACCTCAGATCAACTCCAGGCCTTTTATCTGCTTAATTGAGAATGACATAACGAAGGAATTTCCCACACCTGCCCATGAAATAGCCTTTGAGTCAATTGTCCAATTACTTTTGGTCTTAAAAACAGGGTGGCACATGTTAAGGAGCTGAAACTCCTAAACCCTTCATCCAATTTTAATGTGAATACCCTCAAATGAAAGCTGAAAGTCTGGACTTTATGTCCATGTCCATTATATAACTATAACTTGAATATGTTTCAGTAAACAGGTAAAAAAAAACAAAATTTGTGTCAGTGTCCAAATATATATGGACCTAACTGTATTTATAACAGCCTCATCTCATCTCATTATCTGTAGCCGCTTTATCCTGTTCTACAGGGTCGCAGGCGAGCTGGAGCCTATCCCAGCTGACTACGGGCGAAAGGCGGGGTACACCCTGGACAAGTCGCCAGGTCATCACAGGGCTGATACATAGACACAGACAACCATTCACACTCACATTCACACCTACGCTCAATTTAGAGTCACCAGTTAACCTAACCTGCATGTCTTTGGACTGTGGGGGAAACCGGAGCACCCGGAGGAAACCCACGCGGACACGGGGAGAACATGCAAACTCCACACAGAAAGGCCCTCGCCGGCCACGGGGCTCGAACCCGGACCTTCTTGCTGTGAGGCGACAGCGCTAACCACTACACCACCATGCCACCCTTTATAACAGTCACACATGGTATTTTTAATTACAGGAAGTATGAATAAGCCAGTTTGAACAGGAAGGATTTAAAAATGTTAATATTACTGATATTTCTAACTTCTTGCAGAAGATACATCATACACCATACGCTTTATAAAACGTAGAGCTTATCATTAGAGGAACTTTGTTGTCAGAAAGAACCTTCACAGATAAATAATTAATGTGTGTTCTGGCAGTGATACAGAGAGAACAAATGCTATAGAAATGTGTAATAAGCAGATTTTTAAAAAGGTATGTGAACCAAAACAGCCAGAAGTGACTGACAGCAACTCATTTCCTGTGTCTATTGTCTCAGTGTTGCATGAAGTTCCAAGTGTGTAGCAACACTATTTTTTACAGCCCTTAAGACTTTAAATTCTCTTCTGCTTCTATTTCTAATGAAACCAGAACCAAAAGCAACACACTAGCTATAAGACAGGATGTAACTCAGGCCAGAGAAATTACAAGCACATGTTTTCTCATGAAGCAATGCAAAAATCTAATCTCTGTCTTCACGCTTTGACTCTCACGTCCAGAAGAATGTCTCTTGGAAGCAGAAGCGTTAGAAGTTTTTCAGAACGGTTCCCTGGTGTGGGAGGTGTGGTTTCATCCTCCTTAGGCAGATAAAAATATTTCAGTTCACTATCGTAAGAACCGGGAGTGATATCATCTGTGAAGAAGTTAGACGGAAATAAAAAAAGATCCACATACAGTACATGCACTCGTGGCCTATTTAAAGGGGAAAAATAACTCAAATGGAAGGTTCAGCATCATCACGCACAGCAGCACAACAGGACGACCTAATATCCACGCTGACCTCAAACCGACACCCACAGCAGGCTTGTTCTTTGTTATCCTAAAATAAACACTATTTCAGTAGATAAAAGAAAAAGGTACATGATGCTTTTTGTGTTTTGAATTGGATAAGCATGATATCTCGTGGTTGGCTGCAACAAAAAAAACAAGACCTTGAATGTGCCGTGGCTGTTGACCTGAATCACACTATGTCTGAGTGGATATTTTAGCTCGTCTCTAATTTTTTTCCTCTTTTAAACATGGCCTAGTTCTCTCCAGGGGGTGCAGAGATTAAGGGAACGTGACAGAACAGAATAACAGAAGCACTAGCTTTCTAAAAAAAACAACTTGGCTTTGAACTCTTGACTTCACAGAGTTCAGTAACACAGAAGCAAAAATATATTGCAATGTAGATCATATAAAATAAAATAAAATAAAAATGCAATGTCTGAAATGTTTAATAAAAAGTCTATCTATGGTATTTCATATTATTCTATCCACATTCACTGGATATGAGCAATTGCGTGCTCTGATTGGCTACTCTACTACTAGGATATCAGCTCATATACAGCGAGTAGAGAAAAACAAAATGGTGGAGCATGCTGCTGGACCAACCAAGGACAAAATAAAAACTCTACTCGAACACAAAACACCCAAAAAAAAAGCAAAAAACATGGAATTAAATTATTTGATGGTAAGAACATATCTTTTTTTATTTTTCAAGAATTATTATTAGCACATTTTTCAAAAATTGTTCTTGTCATAGCGGCACGGTGGTGTAATGGTTAGCGCTGTCGCCTCACAGCAAGAAGGTCTGGGTTCGAGCCCCGGGGCCGGCGAGGGCCTTTCTGTGTGGAGTTTGCATGTTCTCCCCGTGTCCGTGCGGGTTTCCTCCGGGTGCTCCGGTTTCCCCCACAGTCCAAAGACATGCAGGTTAGGTTAACTGGTGACTCTAAATTGAGCGTAGGTGTGAATGTGAGTGTGAATGGTTGTCTGTGTCTATGTGTCAGCCCTGTGATGACCTGGCGACTTGTCCAGGGTGTACCCCGCCTTTCACCCGTAGTCAGCTGGGATAGGCTCCAGCTCGCCTGCGACCCTGTAGAACAGGATAAAGCAGCTACAGATAATGAGATGAGATGAGATGACTGTATTTGCTTGTTAAGATGTAATTTTTGGCAAGTGTCTGCATATAAAGTCCTGTACACTATACACAGTCTTAGGCACATGGAAAGAAATGCTATCAACCAAAAATGGCTTAAAAAATAATGAAATTGAATGTTTCAACATTGAAAAAAAACTATAAACAGGAAGCAGTAAGCCATAATAAATGAAACAAAATCAATATTTGGTGTGAGACGACCCTTTGCTGAAAAAAAAATAGTCTCAGGTCCAGTGAGTGCAGTTTTATATGGAAATGATCTGTAGGTTTTCCTGAGCATCTTCCAGAACCAGCCCCAGTTCTTCTGGACACTTTGACTATCACACTCACGTCTTCATTTTGCACCAAAACCCAGCAGCCTTCATTATGTTTTCTTTTTTAATCTGAAAAGTGATCTCTTATGGAATTGCTGCTTAGATACAAACTTTTTTTTCTGTAACATTTCATTTTGTGCTGGAAAAAACCAACAACGAACGTTTGGAGGAATGCTAAAATGTTTTTGTAATGTTTTGGCTCGACAATGTAGAAGTTATAAAATAGAAATCTAGAACAAAGTTTGTATGAAAAAAAATATGATGGCTAAAACTTTTGCACAGACCTGTACAGCTGTATTCAAACGTGTACTGGAAGTGGGTGTGGCCTAAACCAGAAGTATGTTTTTTTTTCTTTAGCTGGAAACTTACTGGTAAAAGATGACCAATAAGACACACAGCAAATTCCTCAGTGTTGAATTAACACTTTCAGAGTTCATTTGGGTCCAGTTGGACCTATATAAACACTCTGGGTGTTAATTCAACACTGGGGATTTTGCTGTGCAGGTACGGTTAATAAAATACACCATGTGTACATCCTGTATCTAGTCAAGGCGTGTTTAGAGAGCGCAGATGGATGTCAGTCGCGAAACTGGTGACTTCATTAAAAGGCCATCTTGTCCGGTACTTCCTTCCTGTGGCAAATAAAACATTACAACCCAGCAGTTAAAGCTCTGTTTCCATCCTGTAAAGAACCTTAACAGAAGTGGCTTAATGGTTTCCATCAGAAGTTTCCATTCAGTGGCTTAATGGTTTCCATTCAGTTTCACTGGTTACCATTAAACACCAAGAGAACCCTGTAGAACGTTGATTCATGGATTATATTATTATAATTGGAATAAAGTATCAATAGGAACTCATCTCATTACACAAGATTACATCTAGTTTTTCTGATTACACTTTAACTCTGGATTGCCTTTCAATTTCTTCACGTGCAGCAGTAAAAGACCTCATGGTGATTATTGACCCCAGTCTTTCATTTGAAACTCACATTGATAACATTACCCAGATAGCTTTCTTTCATCTCAGAAATATTGCTCAGATAAGAAATTTAATGTCACTACACGATGCAGAAAAACTAGTTCATGCTTTCGTTACCTCCAGGTCAGATTATTGTAATGCCTTACTGTCTGGATGTTCCAATAAGTGCATAAACAAGCTCCAGTTAGTTCAAAATGCAGCATTAAGAGTCCTTACTAGAACTAGAAAATATGACCCCGTCACCCCTGTCTTATCCACACTGCATTGGCTCCCAATCAAATTTTGTATTGTTTATAAAATGCTACTATTGACCTTTAAAGCACTGAATGGTCTCGCAGCACAGTACCTGAGTGAACTTCAGGTCCTTTATGACCTGCCACGCCTACTTAGATCAAAAGGTGCAGGCTATCTGCTGATACCTCGTTTAGTGAAGGCTACATCAGGGGTCGGAGCCTTTTCTTACAAAGCCCCACAGTTACGGAACAGCCTTCCAAGTAGTGTTCGGGAATCAGACACAGTCTCAGCGTTTAAGTCCTGACTGAAAACATATCTGTTTAGTCAAGCCTTGTGTTAATGGTGTTTATGAGGTAAAGGTGTAGATCTGGAGGATCCTCAGACATAGAGTGTTTGGTAAACTGGGATGTATGGATGCTGTCAGTCCCCCACTCACTTGCTCACTCAAGTTTGTTGACGGTGTAGGGTTAGGGTTCCTGCTTTATGTCCCGGGGCTCCGTCATGTCTGTGTTACCTTCTGGCCCTCCCCTTTTAGTTACGCTGTCATAGTTAGTTTTGCCAGAGTCCCTGCTTGTACTCAGCGCAAAATGCATACTGTTCTTACTCATCAGGTGACATTGGGCATACCTAACAACCTGTGTTTTCTCTCTCTCTTTTTCTCCCCCTCCCCCCCTTCTCTGTCTGTCCCTCTGAGTTACATGTCAATCCTGAAATCGAGATGCTGACCTCTTCTGCTCCTTGGACCTGAATTCCTTGCATCCTGATGCCCTACATCTGGCTGGACATCTCATCGCATCGCTCCTGTAGAGGACGGCCCCATATGGACAGTTGAAAGTCACACTTGGAAGACGCTCTGGACTCTTACAGTAATGCTTTTATGGCTGAGGACTACAGTTGACTTGCTAACTTTAGGACTGCAGTTGTCATGAACAGTTCTGCACTCAAGTTTCCATCAATGAAGAGTTTATAACATCAGCGAAACTGACTTCATGTTAAAACTGTTAAAAATGTTATAATCATGTTGTCTGTTATCACCCAAATGAGGATGGGTTCCCTGTTGAGTCTGGTTCCTCTTGAGGTTTCTTCCTCATGTCGTCTGAGGGAGTTTTTCCTTGCCACTGTCCCTACAGGCTTGATCATTGGGGATAGATTAGGGATAAAATTAGCTCATGTTTGAAGTCATTAAAATTCTGTAAAGCTGCTTTGCGACAGTGTCTGTTGTTAAAAGCGCTATACAAATAAACTTCACTTGACTTGACTTGACTCATCATGGACCATAAATTCCTTTCAACTACCACTACAGACCACCAAAAACACATTAAGAAGCCACAATACATCTCTAATGAGCTTTTCAGCAGGTTATAGACTGGATTGCCAATTTATAAGACATACCAATTTAGTAATTTGTTCTTACCAATTAGTAGTAAAGTATTAATCAGATTGAAAGGGAAAGGCACTTGTGCTGTCTGTATCATGTTCATTAAGGAATAACACCCACAGTATGTCATCCTGTGATAGGAAAACAATCAATGATGGGGTCATCCTGAAGTGTTTGATTCCCAATATATGATGTTATTATACATACAAGACACTTTTTCAATGGAATAAAAACGTGTGTTCTATTCCCTTCTAGCAGGTTTCATTCATTTGGTTTGATAGCATGCAATATTGTTAGCATATCACTCATCCTACGTGTATTACGTCAGAATGAGCGTTAAATATGGTTTATGATCTCTCATGGTTGTCAAGACAACATGACGTCACACTTTGGAGACACAAAACTTCCGTGCTAGCGAGCAACTTTGACAATTTGTAAGCAAACATGGCCGCCAGGTTTCCTTCGTTAAATACAGAAGATTTTGAGAGAATTTTGAAAGATAAAGATGCGTTGAACACCTCAAAGGAATGTGTATGTATAATAATAATAATAATATTGGCTGGCTTTTTTCCATGGTCTATCAGATATATTCTATTCAGCTAGCACGATACTTATATGAATATCATGCTAGCTGAATGGAATATAGCTGATATACCACTCAACGCTGGCCAATATTTTTAAGATATTTTTATATTTAAAATTTTTATCCATTTATAGCTACTTTTATTACTGTGTCATGACCATTATTTATATTATCTACATAACACCTATAAACAGTCGTTCTCCCACTAGCCTTTCTTTTTTCTCTTTTGTAGCTAATAAGACATAAAAAACACACCTTGTCATGTTACTGAGAAACAACAAAACATACAGTTCTAGCTCGGACCTCTGACAGTTATCAAGCACCGACACCAGAACCTGTTCAGAAAGCGTTCTGACTAGAACCCACTTAAGAAACCTTTTTTCCTAAATAAGTATGAAAGTTCAGAGAATGACAGTGGCCATTTTGGAAGTGTTTACACTCAAGCAGAGAGCTGACGCTATATTTTACGAGCTGCATGTACAGACTGTTTATCGTTTCTTTTTTTTCCCCCCCAAGACAACAGATGCGTAGCTGGTTAAAATTCCAGCTGTTTCAAATCTATCGTAGCACTTGGTATCCTGCTGTGTGGTGTTTTATATTATAACTTCCCTAAATTGGCACTAAAGGAAGGCAGGAAAGATGCCCACAAACAACAAAACAACAAAAATATGTTGTGGGTCTGGACTACATGGTGCCAGATGTAATGATCCTTGCTATGATTTGGGGTTTTTTTTCCCTCCATTCCTTTACCTGGATGTCAGTTTGGGGCTTATCTTCCGAAACCAGCCTCAGAGCCAGGAAATATGAAGTGGGAAAGCAGCGCTGGCAGCCAAAATCCAAAGCGAAATATTTTGCCAAACACCTGAAGCCTCTTGAATGAGGTCCCCCCCCCCACCCCACCCCCTTCAGTGTCTATTATTATCCCAGAACATATTTGACGACAAGGAAAGCTCATTAAAAAAACAACAGATTGAGTTGCATGACGTTCATATGAAAACTAAAAATAACACAAAGTGATGAAAATAGACACGGGAACAAGAGCTAAAGAACAGGAATGGGTTCGAATGGTTTTCGAAGCATATTTTCCAGAATTTCTACAGCCAAAATATGAAACGAAAATCATACAAAGCTTATAAACAGCAATCAATTTATAAAGGCAAGCAGAATAAACACAATTTGGAAAGTTTTGCTTTTTTTGAGTAAGTTTATTTCATACTGTCTTACAAACATGGATTCTTAAAGAGTTCTTCGGATGGTTTTGGGATTTCTGCTTCCTAAATGGGTTTTGCTTGGACCCCACACCAAATCAGAAAGCCTGAGTTGTTGTTTAGATGCTTTAGAGCTCTAGATTTATGTTTCCTTTCTTTTTTCTTTTTGTAAGGGTGCTTTTGTTCATATGAGGCAGTTGCAGCCCTGAGGTTAAGTTTATTTACTCCTGACCTGGTTCTTCAAGTGTTCTCTCATAGATTAAGGGTTTTCAGCTTCCCAAGTGCATTTGTGTTTGTTGTAGGGTTCTATGTAGTACCTTTAAAAGTTTGCCCAGGACAATAAAGCAAAGAAGGGTCTACATTTCCTTATTTTTTTTAAAGGTAGAGGTACATTTATTCAAATAAGGCACTAATAGTTCCATTTGATTCTGTTTATTTCCTGCTCTCTTGGATTGGTTTTCTTGGATCCCTCTCTTTATCATAGGTTTCCACAGAGAGACAAAGTGAAGAACCTTTTATGGCTCTGGATTTATTTATTGAGGCAAACTTTCATTTGTTCATATGAGGCAGAAGCAGCTCAGTAGTTAAGCTTATTTGCTACTCTGTTATGCCAGGATCAAATTACATGATATTTTTGTCTTTCATGATGGTCACCATGTCAGATTCAGCAATCAGGGTGCATAAATTCTTGCCGTGTCTTGGTCAGGAGACTGGCAATGCGACAAGTTTGATCCTGCCCAATCATCACTCATGTGCTTACGTGTCGTTGGAGAAGAGGGTCAAGAATTTGTCAATCACATCAATCGCTACAGAAGGAACACCAAGGAACACATTGTAGGAGTTGTCAAACTGGGTGAGAAAATACAAAAATTCTGACATGCTAGAGATTTTTTTTTTAAATCAGAGTGTCATGGGGCATCCCAGATGCCACATCACTGTTGTTCAGTTTTCTCATGCTACACGGCCTGTTTGACATTTCTGAAGTTCAGGCTGAATTCATCTAGTCTGATCCTGACATTAGAAAAATAAAGTTCCTCAAAGGTTCTTTGTGTACTTAAAATTTATCAGTAAGGGGGTAGAGTCTGATCCTCACCTACACGCCAGCCAGATCCCTACACTCCACTACTCCTGGTCACCTGGCCCCTCCTCTTCCTCTCTGCTCCTGCTCAGCCCGCTCAAGACTGCTGTCTGTCCTGGCTCCCTGTTGGTGGAATGACCAACCCATTGAAGTCAGAACTGCCGACTCCCTGACCACCTTCAAGCACAGGCAGACTCACCTCTACAGGCTGCACCTCTCCCCTGCCCCCCTGCCCACTGTGTAACTGCATATCGGTCTTGACCAACCCAGGCTGTGTACTGTCTAGCCTGGGGTTAGCTGTTGGAGTTTTATTTTTCTCTATTTAGTTGTACTTTGTATGGTGGGTTTGTTTTCTTGGCTGTTTGTTGAGTGTTGGTACTTCAACAGTGTATTACACGAGGTATTATTCTGTCGCTTGTTCAGTTGGCATTAGAACTTTCTTGTCTAGAACTTCAGCAGTTTGTGTACCTGACTTTTGCACTCATTGTACGTTGCTCTGGATAAGAGCATCTGCTATCCATCCATCCATCCATCCATCCATCCATCCATCCATCCATCCATCCATCCATCCATTTTCTTCCACTTATCCAAAGTTGGATCGCAGTGGTAGCAGGCTAAGCAGGGTATTCCAGGCATCCCTCTCCACAGCAATACCTTCCAGTTCCTCCTGGGGGATCCCAAGGCATGGGGTAGATTCAGTGTGTTCTGGATCTACCCCAAAGTTCCTCCCAGTTGGACGTGTCCAGAAAACCTCTGAAGAAGGTGCCCAGGTGTTCCACGTCCCAAGAACTAGTCTGTGCTGCCAAGGATAAGCACTCCCAGTCTCCCGCCTTTGCCTGCCACCCGGCTC
The DNA here is from genome assembly GCF_027579695.1 of Neoarius graeffei. NCBI lineage: Eukaryota > Metazoa > Chordata > Actinopteri > Siluriformes > Ariidae > Neoarius > Neoarius graeffei. Next base: position 5,903,535 of record NC_083596.1, read on the forward strand.
ACAATGCACCCGACCCCGGTGCCTGTTCTTGCAGGTGGTGAGCCCATATGGTGGCGGCTCCATGTAATTTATTCAGGCTGTGCCTGGCCAGACCCCATAAGCCAAGGCCTGGCCACCAACCGTCAGGGTCTTCTAGGCCTTCAGAGAAGCCCAAAAATATCATCATTTCAAATGTTATATTTAATTTCTTAAGTTCTTTAATTGCTTTCATAATTTCATGATAATCATTCTCTTCTAATTCAAATTTGGCCTCACTTTCTATCATATTTGCTTCAGAAATGAAAGGGTTACTGTCCTGAAAACATTAACATTGAGTTATCCAATGAGATTTTGTTGTTTGTTGTCTTGAGGCTGAGAAGAGTTTAGAGCTGCTCACTCATTGGTTCAGACTTCACTGCTGGGACAGAAGGCCATGGCAGTGTATGTTTATATAGGAAGTGACAGATGAATTAATTAACCAATCAGATTTTGATTTATAGTGGGAGGGACCAAAAACGTATCACTCTCAGCCTTATTGAAGGCCAGCGTGAGCTTAACCGCGAGTCAACGGCGTCAGTGTAGCAGTGAAGTCACCTTCCAGCCGGTGTAGCGTTCATCAGTAGTGTTAGAAAACGCTAATAAAGTGGTCAGTGCTATCGAGAGCAAGTAGCACAGGCTAACGACTGAGAAACTAAGATTTCTGTCTCCAGACTCTTCTTCCACGCTGCACGCTCGCTACAGTATTTTTCACTCAGACTAAAGTATTCATTTCGCCATGTAATTTACTGAGTTACTTTTAAAATCATCATCGATAACTACACACAACGGAGTGACCTGGCAGCCTGCCGCTAATCCCTTACAAAATCCTTTGCCCTGTTGCTTTTTTGGTGTCTGGCGAAGGTTTGGCTGAGCTCAAGTCCCAGCTCTAATAGTGACGGTTCACCACTGCTGTATACAGTATAGTCACAGATTTTAAAACATGTACACGGTTTTTATACAGTGTTTTCACTGCCATTCGTCTGTTCAACACACATCAGCACAGGTTATTATCTCCTGTTTTAATTTTAATTACTTTCCGAACGTACTTATGAAAAGACTTGCAGACAGCCACAAAAAACAAGGGTGACCCTGTGACATTAATACACTTTCCGCAGGTCATGTGACACGACGTGGTCCTTTCACTCCTCACATAATTCCTTTCACAATCCCGTAAACATTTCACACTTAATAGTCAGTAATTAACATTCTTGAAGCAGACATGACAAAACCTCCCACAAAGAATCAGACCAAAAAGTGACTCATAACAGCTGGTGGCCTAGAAATAGCCCTGAAGTGTCACCATGAGGAACTCTGGGTGAAGTGTGGTGGGGTGGCTTCCCTCCTGTGAGTAATAATCACAAAACCTTGATCGTAGCCGATTACAGATTCACAGAAGTTCGTGTTCCATTGCTGCTCATCTGGAAACTATGAAGTCCCGAGTGCTAAGTCCAGACTGAGGGGAATATTCCTGACTTCACTGAGGTCAGTCTGGGTGACATCAGTGTTTTCAGATTATATTTCTGGTGTTGGAGGAAGTGTGGAATTCGTGAAGTCAGTAAGCTAAATTTAATCCATACACACTGTTAAAATTAGTTACAATGAAATGACTGGAATAAAGATCTCACCTGAATAGATATATCAAATTACAGTGGTGCTTGAAAGTTTGCGAACCCTTTAGAATTTTCTATATTTCTGCATAAATATGACCTAAAACATCATCAGATTTTCACACAAGTCCTAAAAGTAGATAAAGAGAACCCAGTTAAACAAATGAGACAAAAATATTATACTTGGTCATTTATTTATTGAGGAAAATGATCCAATATCTGTGAGTGGCAAAAGTATGTGAACCTCTAGGATTAGCAGTTAATTTGAAGGTGAAATTAGAGTCAGGTGTTTTCAATCAATGGGATGACAATCAGGTGTGAGTGGGCGCCCTGCTTTATTTAAAGAACAGGGATCTATCAAAGTCTGATCTTCACAACACATGTTTGTGGAAGTGTATCACGGCACAAACAAAAGAGATTTCTGAGGACCTCAGAAAAAGCGTTGTTGATGCTCATCAGGCTGGAAAATGTTACAAAATCATCTCTAAAGAGTTTGGACTCCACCAATCCACATTCAGGCAGACTGTGTACAAATGGAGGAAATTCAAGACCATTGTTACCCTCTCCAGGAGCGGTCGACCAACAAAGATCACTTCAAGAGCAAGGCGTGTAATAGTCAGCGAGATCACAAAGGACCCCAGGGTAACTTCTAAGCAACTGAAGGCCTCTCTCACATTGGCTAATGTTAATGTTCATGAGTCCACCATCAGGAGAACACTGAACAACAATGGTGGGCATGGCAGGGTTGCTAGGAGAAAGCCACTGCTCTCCAAAAAGAACATTGCTGCTCGTCTGCAGTCTGCTAAGGATCACGTGGACAAGCCAGAAGGCTATTGGAAGAATGTTTTGTAGACGGATGAGACCAAAATAGAACTTTTTGGTTTAAATGAAAAGTGTTCTGTTTGGAGAAAGGAAAACACTGCATTCCAGCATAAGAACCTTATCCCATCTGTGAAACATGGTGGTGGTAGTATCATGGTTTGGTCCTGTTTTGCTGCATCTGGGCCAGGACAGCTTGCCATCATTGATGGAACAATGAATTCTGAATAATACCAGCGAATTCTAAAGGAAAATGTCAGGACATCTGTCCATGAACTGAATCTCAAGAGAAGGTGGGTCATGCAGCAAGACAATGACCCTAAGCACACAAGTCGTTCTACCAAATAACGGTTAAAGAAGAAAAAAGTTAATGTTTTGGAATGGCCAAGTCAAAGTTCTGACCTTAACCTGCCAACATCCCAGAGTTGAAGCTGTTCTGTACGGAGGAACGGGCTAAAATTCCTCCAAGCCGGTGTGCAGGACTGATCAACAGTTACTGGAAACGTTTAGTTGCAGTTATTGCTGCACAAGGGGGTCACACCAGATACTGAAAGCAAAGGTTCACATACTTTTGCCAGTCACAGATATGTAATATTGGATCATGTTCCTCAATAAATAAATGACCAAGTATAATATTTTTGTCTCATTTGTTTAACTGGGTTCTCTTTATCTACTTTTAGGACTCGTGTGAAAATCTGATGATGTTTTAGGTCATATTTATGCAGAAATATAGAACATTCTAAAGGGTTCACAAACTTTCAAGCACCACTGAATATCTACTTGTGAATTCTGTTCTCTGTGATGAGATTTTGTGTCCTTTTTTGAGGCCTTCTGCCTCACTCCCACATGCTGCACTTGGGATTATTGCCATGTAGCATAAAGTATAGACTTCTAGAAAGTTCTGTCTGTTATAGAACTTACAGTCATTACAGTTTTCTGATAGCTAACTTCCTGTTATTCTTTTTAACATCCCATCCTGTGACACGAACTGTGAAGACTTTAATGATCTCTAATTCTAACCCCATAAAACAGCAGCAAAAAACCCTCCAAAAGATCTCCAGGCACAGAGACATACATCAACCATCTACAGCAATGGGTTCACAGACTGTACACTGTTACAAACAGGGGTACAGTAGGAGTCCATTTCTGTCCCCCAGGGTACAATCTACGTACACTAATGTACCCCCTAGGGTTTATTATTGGACCTCAAGGTAACTGTGTGTACCTTTTTAGGGCCAATAAGGTACATATATGTTCCCAAGTAGTATATAAAGGGTACGAATAAGTACCTTAAAGGGTACTGACCAAGTGACAAGCCAGTGTACCCCTAAAGGTACAATAAGGTACTTTATTTTCTGAGAGTGTATTCAGTAAATTCAGCTTAAAATGTGACCATTTTATTTTGTAACTTTATTTATTTATCTGTCCGTCAATCTAGCTATACATACACAGTATGTTATGTACCAGCTGGGAGGTCCGTATCATGAAATATCGTGACCGAGGTCTTGAAAGTACTGAGCGAGGCCCTCTGGGCCGAGGTCAGTATTCAAGGCCGAGGTCATGGTATTTCACCATACGGACTGACCTTAAGCTGGTAAATAATATATTTATGTTTTTCTTTACCAAATTCTAACAGAAAACGAGAGCGCCCGAAAGGGAAAACCGAGCCGAGCCGCCATTTTGAATCCTCATTCACGGCTGTAATGCAAATGGCTTCCTCCTCGGTATACAAGTGCACTTCCATGGCAGGAAAAAAAAAACTACATTTTGCCGCCTATGTAGTCCCCTATTTATACAAATTGGAGTCATTCAGGATTCAGCCATGTTTTTGCTCGGCGTTAGCAAGTTACAGGTTTTCAGCTTTCTCCTGAAATGTTTTCTTTTATTTCTTCTTCCTCAGGGTAGTAAAACTCGCTCACTGTGAAGACTGTCGTTATCGCTATCCATGCTGTAAAATTAATGCTATTCTCCTGAGAAATGCTGGCAAAAATTTATAAGATTTTTGATAATCTTATAAATAAATCTTGTATAAAAAAGATAAATGTTGATAAAATGCTACTATGTTTGTTGTTGTTGTTGTTGTTGTTGTGAACGAGCGAGTCACCAGAGGTCCCTAACCGGGGTCCATAAATGAGGTCCGTATCGTAGGATACAGACCCGCTCGCCAGCCAATCAGAGCGCAGGATTTGATGGAAACCGGACCGCAAAAAAAATAAATTTACTTATTTCCATATTTTCCATATTATATTTTATACATTAAGTTTGCTTTCACTGTATTTCCTTTAAAATTAATTCACATTGTTTCATCCATTTTATTACATTTATGTGATTGATCATATTTACAAACTTGTATTGATTTAATTCTTAACATGCTTACCTTTTTATTTTATTTCATTTCATTTAATACGCTTGCTTTATTATCAAATACAATCCCCGGCCACTTTAATAGGAACTTGTTCTTGATTCTAAGATTCCTGTTCTTGGCTGCAGGAGTGGAACCCAATGTGTTCTTCTGCTGTTGCTTTTCTGCTGAGATGCTTTTCTGCTCACCATGGTTGTAAAGCGTGATGATATGAGTTATTATATCCTTCCTGGCAAAAAAGCTTGATCTGTCAATCTGTCCATTTTCCTCTGACCTCTCTTATCAACAAGGCGTTTGTTTCGACCCACAGAACTGTTGCTCACTCAACTCAAAGTTTTTTTGTTTTTCGCACCATTCTGTGTAAATTCTAGAGACTGTTTAGGAGATCAGCAGTAAAGAAACAAAGCAAAAAAGCCACACCTTTATCACATTTGCATGCCACTTTTGAAGTTTAAAATATATATATTTTTAATAATCACCTGTGTATTTCGACTAAAACTATTATCTGTCTCAGGCTTAGTGAATATCAGTGAATAATAAACTTGACCGCATGGTTATTCCACAAAATTGAGGCGTACATGAGCTGATACCTGACGAGGCGCGTAGCACTGAGTTGTCTATAATCCATGTACGACGAGACTGAGTCGAATAACTGTTTTAGTCTATCCACATTCACTGGAGTTTGAGAAACAGACCATTTTTCATCTCATCTCATCTCATCATCTCTAGCCGCTTTATCCTTTTCTACAGGGTCGCAGGCAAGCCGGAGCCTATCCCAGCTGACTATGGGCGAAAGGCGGGGTACACCCTGGACAAGTCGCCAGGTCATCACAGGGCTGACACATAGACACAGACAACCATTCACACTCACATTCACATCTACGCTCAATTTAGAGTCACCAGTTAACCTAACCTGCATGTCTTTGGACTGTGGGGGAAACCGGAGCACCCGGAGGAAACCCACGCGGACACGGGGAGAACATGCAAACTCCGCACAGAAAGGCCCTCGCCGGCCACGGGGCTCGAACCCAGGACCTTCTTGCTGTGAGGCGACAGCGCTAACCACCACACCACTGTGCCTCCCCAGAGCATTTTTATTTTTGCAAATTCAATAAATAAAAACTTTATACAAAACATCTGACAAAATCATTTCCACTTAGAATGTAAACAAACCGGTGAAATGACAGGAGCAATTTGTGAAAAGTGTGATAATAATAATTCTTGGAAAAAAAATATGTTCTTACTATCAAATACTTTTATTCCATATTTTGGGGTTTGTTTTTTGTATTTTTTGGGGGGGTTTTGTTTTCGAGTAGAGTTTTTATTTCATCCTCGGTTGGTTCACCAAAATGCTCTGCCATTTTGTTTTTCTCTACTCACGGTATATGAGCTGATATCCTAGTAGTAGAGTAGCCAATCAGAGTGCACGATTCCTCATATCCAGTGAATGTGGATAGAATAATCACTGATATTCACTTTGCCGTCAATGAATAATTGTTTATTAATAATAATAATAATAATAATAATAATAATAATAATAATTTTCTAATTATTTAAAATATACTTTTATTATAATATAACATTTAAACCAGCATTAAAATGGACTTCATGATCCTTAGCTTTGATCCTACCGATCTAATATGCAAACATAACTCACAGTTGAATGAACATGTACAAGATAGACTCGGTAACAAACAAACAAACTTGATAGAAAGGAAATGAGAGGAATCTCTGTGAAAATGGGACACTTTACCTGAGAACGGGCCGAGTTGAAAGTTCTGAATGGGTTTCTGGGATAACAAAAGCAGCTACATGACTAAAATGCTGAGAAACACAGGCATTATTAATAATAAAGTCTTCTGGGAAACAGGACTCATATTTCAATATCCATGGAGATCCGTTTCCGCTGTTGGCTCTCACTCAATTCATATCACTATTTTACAAGCACTGTGTGTTTTTAATATCAGTGGTCATGTTTACCTGCCTATTTTTCCTGGCAGTAGCACTGTGTGTGTGTGTGTGTGTGTGTGTGTGTGTGTGTGTGTGTGTGTGTGTGTGTGTGTTCTTACACTCAGAATTAAAATTTTGTCAAACGCCTTTTTTTAAAATAATAATAATAATAATATAGCATTTTCATAGCACCATATACACTATCTGCCCTATGGCGCTTCACAATAATACAGTTTAAAAAATCTTATGTTTAAACATTAAACAAAAGATTATCACAATACTTAACAAAATTACAAAAAGGCTTTCTTAAAAAGAAATGTCTTAACTCTTGATTTGAATGATGTTATTGAATCACTTATCTTTATGTCGGCAGGCAGGACATTCCAGAGCTTTGGTGCAGCAGCTAAAAATGCCCTGTCGCCATAGGTCCTTTGATTAGACCTTGGGATGGTCAAGAGGCACTGGCTGGCAGACCTTAGGTTGCGACTAGGTTGATAAGGACTCAATAGATCACTAAGATATGCAGGAGCTAAATTATTTAAAGACTTATAAGCTAATAATAATATTTTAAAAATAATTCGTTGTTCCACTGGCAGCCAGTGCAGCTCTCTGAGCATTGGTGTGGCACGAGCATACCTCGGCTTGCGGGAAACAAGCCGAGCAGCGCAGTTCTGGACAGATTGTAGCCGCTGTATGAGATATTTTGGAAGACCGTATAAAAGAGCATTGCCATTATCCAATCTACAGGTAACAAAAGCATGCACAAGAGCTGCCGTAGAATCTTCGGACAGATATTTTCTTATTTTGGCGATCCGTCTGATGTGAAAAAAAGCAGATTTAGTAAGAGAGTTGACAGAGTTAAGCTATTGTCCATTACAAAACCTAAGTTCCTAGCTGGCGTCGAGGGCTGTACAACGTAGTCATTAATAGAGATGCAATCAAGTGAAGGACGAGGACGATATTTTGAACTGATAATTAAAAATTCAGACTTGTCACTATTAAGCTTTAGCTTGTTTACCCTCATCCAATTATCTATTTCAGTTGCACAGGCCTCTATTAAACTAACAGCTGATGCTTGCCTTTCCCCACTCCGGGAATCAAAAGACAAGTACAACTGGGTATCATTTGCATAAAAATGGAAACCCATGTTATACTTCCTCACAATATCCCCAAGTGGCGAAGTATAAAGCAGATAAAGAATAGGGCCTAGGACAGAGCCCTGAGGTATCCCACAGACCAGTGGCTGATGTGAAGACTTCACTCCTCTGATTTCCACATACTGAAATCTATTACTAAGGTATGATTTTAACCAGGAGACAGCCAGACCACAGATACCGAAACAAAGACTCAGCCTGTTGAGCAAAATTTCGTGGTCTACAGTATCAAATGCAGCCGATAAATCTAGGAGTAGCAGTATAACGGACTGATAATTGTCTAAAGCAACAAGAATGTCATTGTTAACTCTAACTAGTGCAGTCTCAGTACTATGAAGCTGCTTATAGGCGGACTGAAAAATTTCATCTAAATTATTACATATTATATAGTCAACAAGCTGGATAGCAACTACTTTTTCAGTGAGTTTAGAAATAAATATTAGGTTTGAAATAGGCCTGAAATGAGCGAAAATTTCAAAACCAAGGCATGGCTTCTTAAGTAAAGGGTTCAAAAGAGCTAGTTTAAAACAGTCTGGTCCCATAGCAAAGTCAATAGATAAGTTCACAATTTTCATTATGACCGGGAGTAAAACTGTCAAGCATTCTTTCAAGACAGAGGCTGGAACTGGATCTAATTCACATGACTTTATCTTAGAAGAACAAACAAGACTGGATAGCTGCTCTTCGGTAACCGCCGTAAAGCTTGATAACGCACAACTTGCAGGAGGTGAGGTATCCAGAACAACAGGTGTAGACCCAGAGACATCCGCAAGAGAGTCCAATGAAGATCGTAGGTTAACTATTTTCTCACAGAAAAAGTTAACAAATTCATTCGCCAGGGCATGGTCTGAAAAGGATGAAGGATAGCGAGCCTCAACCTTGGTGTGTAATAGCTTGTCAACAGTCTCAAAAAGAACTCTCTGATTGTTATTTGAACCCTCAATAACATCACGATAGTAAGAAATCTTCGATGTCCTCAGCAGACTATTTACAACATCACACTGAATAACATAGCGGTGATAATCACTAGACAAGCCTGACGATCTCCAGCGCCACTCAAGCGCCCTCCTCTTTTTCTTCTCATAGGCGATCTCATCTGTAAACCATGGAGAGTAAGGACGAATATTTACAATTTTTGTCTTCAGAGGGCCATGAGCATCAAGCATCGATTTCAGAGTGACGTTATATTGTCCAACGAGGACTTCAAGATCATCAGCAGGTTCCAAAACCAAACAGGAGTTACTGAGTTCGTGACAGAACTCGGTAAAATTGATGGAGCGTATCTTGCGAAAAGACATTTCTTTCCTTTCAAGAGGAGGTTTTTTGAACTGCAGCTCGCAATGAACGGCAAAATGATCAGAAATGCGATCGCCCACACGACAGTTAAAGACAAGGCCATCCTCATTGGCCCGTGTGATGATCAAATCGAGGGTGTGGCCGTCTCGGTGAGTAGCACCAACAACATGTTGCTTCAAATCAAAAGAGTCCAAAATACTCATAAACCGCCTTGAGTCCAAGTCATTTGGTTGATCTACATGGAAATTAAAGTCACCAGCCATTAATAAAAGTCCAGGAACCAGATTTAGGTGTTCAAGATATGTAGAAAATTCATCCAGAAATAAAGCAACGCTAAGACCATTTGTAGTAGACAGAGGAGGACGATAAATATTAACCAGTCTCAGATTGTAATTTCCAGATGATTTCAAGACCGCTTCGTAGGCCTCAAAGCTCTTAAAATCAGCCAGCTGTTGTTTGACTACTTTGAAAGGTTTCCTAGTCAGGAGGGCAACGCCACCGCCATCAGAAGTAGTCCTGGGATCATGAAAGAAATTACAACCAGCGGGACAGATATCAAAGCAAAAGAAAGCATCGAAATCGTTATCGCAAAGCCAAGTTTCAGTGATTGCTAAAATATCAACATCATGCCCAATAATAAAATCATTGAGCATAAGAGTCTTGTTTCTAATAGACCTGGCATTGACGAGAGCAAAATTACAGAGCTGAGGACGTTGAACAAATTCCAGTGGAGCCCGTAGAAAAATCGAAATCAAATTGCTACTTACGACACCAGTACGCAACGAGGCGAAACTTGTCGAAGCAACACGAGTCTCTTCAGATGAAATGATCGTGGGAATTTTCCTGCGTCCAGCTCGGCTTCCGCGATAGCAAAAAATACCAGCGTTTTTTAGTTCAGAAAGTATTGGAACAGGAAGCGAAGCATCAGAAATGCGGCGAAGTTTAAACAATTCATTCCCTGTGTAAGTCGTAATGGTTGAACGAACATGCAAATTCGCGACCGAAGCAGTGTTTGAAAACAATAAGTTCGGAAGTGAAGATACAGGTCCGGGGTTTCGAGACACTTCCACAAAGATAGTTATATCCACGGGAGGATCATGTCCAGCAACAAGGAGAGACGTCTGGCCATGTTTGTTCCATTTTAAGACACTGAAAGACGTCTTCTTAAATCCACACTTCGCTAAATTGATTTTAAACTTCCCGCCTTTGTTGTAGTTATTAAAAAATATTTTGAGACCAAAAACAGACTCAAAACATCCTTGAGATCTTGAATAAAGCGCCAAACGATCAAAACCATCATTAGGAAAACATCTGTCTAAATCATGTAAGACAAACCAACACATAATAACGAAAAAATTCATAAAAAACAGAGAGCTAAAACTCCCGATGGCTGCCATGCCGGCGCCTGCGCTGTTTTTTTGGTTTTGTTTAAATTATTTATTTAATCCTCATTGAACCTCTTGTAACAGATGTGGGTTTTATATTAAACACATCGCAGCACATGTTGAACATAACACTCTTTTCCTTTCCGGCTTGTAGCACGATCTGAGGTGATTTTGTTGATTTTTTTTTTTTTTTTGAGCCCACATGAAAACCAAAAAGATATAGCTAGTAAATTCCATGTTGGCAGATGTTTGACGTGAGCAGACCACAAAGCCACAAAAAGCCACAGTGGTTTAGTTTGTGTCTCGCCTCGCTGTGGAGGCGCTGAAGGAAACGTGTGGGATTCTCACTCAACACCATCACGCTGCTGTAATAACAGATACTGCTCAACAGGACGAGTAAGCTCTAATGATCTGTGAGTGTTATCCTGGACAGAATTCATCATCAGGAAATAAACAATAGCTCACTTCACACGCACACACACACACACACGAGTTCTCTCCAAAAAGTAAATATAAACTATAAATGTAACAAGAAACAGATAAAAGTACACCATTTTACTCTTCACCTTTTCTATTATTATTATTTTTCCAACAACAGCACATCACGAAGTGTTTTATTCCTCTTACACTGCAGCAATTTGCCAACATTAGCAACTTTTAAAAGACGAATGAAAGAACATATCATAGAATACTGTAAATTCAATCCATTTTATGTTTGCATTTTACCTTTACCTTTACCTAGTCCCATCCTCATGCCTGAGGGTCGGGGACTATGGTGGCATCCAGTATCAGCCTCTTCCACTCCCTCCTGTCTCTGGCTCTGTGAGAACACTCTGCCAGTGATGTGCCCATCCAGTCTCGGATGTCGTCACCCCACCTCCTTTGTGGTCTCCCACGGCTCCTCTTACCGTTGATGGTCCCTTGTAATATGTGAGTGGTGATGTTACCCGCTCTTGTGACATGACCAAAGTATTGGAGTTTCTACCTTTTTATGATGTTAAGTAGTGTTCTTCTCACTCCCAGCTCTTCTAACACAGAGTCATTTGTGCGATTGTGGGCCTAGTGGTAGCGTGTCCGCCTCTCGATCGGGAGATCGTGAGTTCTATTCACGGTTGGGTCATACCAAAGACCATCATAAAAATGGTACCTACTACCATCTGGCAAGGCATGCTGCAATACAGATGTGCATGGGGAGTTAAACTCTCGTGGTTACCAGAGGACTAGCCCCCCACTGTAACCCTAGCTATGTAATAGGCGAGAGGCCGAGGGCTATGGAAACGGAGATCGGCGCCGCCCGATGCGCCACATACAGATTGGGCCTGGTTAGAGTAGAGTAGAGTAGAGTAACTTTATTGATCCCTAGAGGGAAATTAAAGTGTCAAGTAGCTTATACAAAAATACAAAAAAAAAAAAAAACATATTAAGATACAGAGAGGGAAGAAATTACACTAGATCAACATTACACTAAATTACATTAAATCAACACTAAGACCCCGTCCACACGTAGCCGGGTATCTGCTAAATCGAAGATATTTTTCTACGTTTTGGCCTGTCATCCACATGAAAACACATCAAAAACGAATATTTAAAAAAACTCCGGGCAAAGTGAAGATTTTTGAAAACTCCGTGTATGCCTTTTCGTGTGGACAGAGATAACCGGAGTTTTGCGTTTTAGAACGTCACAATCTGCGCCAAAAAAATGACAACAAATCTGCCCTGACGTCAAACGTGCGACCTTTGTTTACTGCAGAAGCCAGATTAAGCATGGACTTAAGCTAGCCGCACACTACGGCGATCCACGCGGTACCGAACCGACCCATTTCAGAGCCGACTCCCGACAGGGCACGCACATATCGCCCGACTGTTGACGAGTGCAGTCGTGATTGAAGCGACACGTGACAACTTAATAGCTTTGTGATTGGCTATTGGATATAGTTACTGTTAAATCCAACACTTGAAGATGCTACAGGCTGAATTACAAATAACACAACATGGAATATGTAGCGCACTATCTAGGCTGCATGAGCTATTATTTCCAACCTTAAATAGTGCACTTATATAGGGGAGTTAAAGCGATTTGGAATTCAGCCACACAACTTGAGCAGAGTGGCTTTCCAGCCCACTGTGTCTATGGATAAAGCTTCAGTCTATGGAATTACAGTATATACCTGCATTAGGTGCTACCAACACGTATTTCTCGCGCTAGAAATTGTGTTTAATGATGTCACGTGTTATATGCGAAAGATATGATTGGCTATTGCTAGCGACTCTCGCCGATCAGTCTGGCTCCCGATTAGTTTTTCGAATCGGCTGTGAGATGAGTCGGTACCATCGAAAACTAGTCTTTACGCCTGACTCGCGACTTCAGTTGGCTCGGTACGCTGAAAATCGGCGTAGTGTGCGGCTAGCTAAAGAGTAATGGATCGGAGGAGTGCCTTGAAAGCGTTAATTATTGTGCAGGTGCTATTTACATGTTTAATTTTAGAAGCCCAACTACTGCTCCAAGAGCACAGGCGATGTGATTAGGGGGGAGGATTTGGGGAAATAATGCCATCTACAGGTTTGGAATGCTTATGAATGTGAATGAAAACGCAGATGTTCGGTTATGTGTGGAAGGGATTTTTTTCGAAGACGAGGTGGTGTGGATAAAACATTTTTATAAACGGGGGGGGGGGAAATGTTCGGTTTTAAAAATACCCGGCTACGTGTGTACATGGCATAAATTACTCTAATTCAACAAAGAGCAAAAACTTCTAGTATGGTGCAAAGAGAGATATTAAAGTAAAACATTAAGTGAACAAATAACAAGTAAACAAATAGCAAGTGTCAGCCATGATAGAGGGGATGCTTCTCAATTGTAACAGTAAAAAGTCCAGTGAAGAAAGTATTGCACAGTCAAAAAACCCACCCACACACATCACACACACACACACACACACACACAGGGATTACAGTGAACAAGAACAGACTTATCAGTTTTCACAGTGAGAAATCCAGTGAAAAGTGTATTGCACAGTATACACACACACTCACACACACACACACACACACGCCAGCTCAGGCCCACACACACACACACACAAACAAGCATAGAAGCCTGGAATAAATGGAGGACATGAGTGTTAGGCAGTCCAGTCCCTAATGATAATGTCCTTGTTGTCCTTCTGTGTGCTGTTGAACAGTTGAATGGCCCGTGGGACAAAGGACCTCCGTAGCCTATCTGTCCTGCATGAGGGGGCACGGAATCTGTGGCTAAAAAGACTCATTTGGTTAGTCATTTGGTTAGTACTTGAGTGGGAGACTGCCTAGGAATACCAGGTACTGTAAGGCGTGGGAAGGAAGGACATTTGTGCGATGGTCAGTCCAGCTGATACGCAGTATCTTCCTGTAGCATTTCATCTCCAGGGCCTGGATCCTGCGGATGTCACTGGCGTGTAGAGTCCATGCCTCACAGCCGTAGGTTACCACAGGCCAGACAAGAGTCCTCAGCACTTTCAGTTTAGTGGCTGTCTTGAGGGCTCTGTCCTTCCAGATTACGTCTAGACTTCGGAGAGCTGCTCGAGCTGTTCCTAGACGTATACTGATCTCGTGGCTACAGCTGGCTGTTTGTTCCATTGTGGACCCCAGGTACTTAAAACTAGAGACCTGTTGTAATTGTTCTCCTCTGCAGGTGGCTCTTACTTGGGTAGGTTCCTTGGTTACGGTCATCACTTTGGTCTTTTTGGTGCTGATTTCCAATTGGTACTCACTAGAGGTGCTGTCTGTGGAGTCCAGCAGTTCCTGGAGTCCTTCCGGTGAAGTAGCTATCAGTGCTATGTCATCGGCACAGCGGAGGTTTGCATTTAATATTCATGAAAAATTACCTCACTAGCTATCTAACAAAGCTAGGCAGCTAACAAATTTGAAGCTAAATGAAGAATTCAAAGAAAAATTACTCGCTAAATCTCTTTCTGAAGGAGCTTCAGTAATGTTTGGTTCTTGCCAAACAGTCCTAGCTAATTCACTAAATGTAGAATCTTTGAAGATATTAAATCTCTGGCTGACAGAAGCTCAAAAATGTTTCACTCTAATTCTGAATCACCAAACAATCCCAGCTAGCAAGCTAATTTGTAGGAAGTGTAATCATGTTTGCCGCTAATTCATAACCCCCCCAAAAAGAAGCATCGCTAGTTAGCTAACTCAACCTAAAGAGTTTGAAGAAAAGCTAAAGTCCGGGCTGCAGGAAGCTTAATAATGTTTAGCACAAATTCAGCACAAAAACTACCCTAGCTAGTCAGCTAATGATAGCTAAAGAGTTTAAAGAAAGGACAGGCACTAACTCTTTTTGTAGGAAGTTTAAAAATGTTTGGCACCAATTCCAAACCTCCAAACAATCCCAGCTAGGTCGCTAACTGTGCCTAACAAGTTTGAAGTAAATACAGCAGCATACAAATTTGTTAAAGGTAGACTGCCTTTCAGATTTTTCAAGTGTAGGTCGTAAAAAGAATTCTCCCCAACACTCAGTTATTTTTGTTTTGTGAACTGAAAGCTACTAGAAAGAATTCGAATCACAGAATTCCAATTTTATTAGGTTTTTTAAACAGAACAGTTAATGAATTTATCTCCACGTGATCCTAAATTCTCCGCTATTTTTTCCTGCTTCACCATGACCCAATTCAAGATACTACATCATGCATCATGTGATGGGCTTTCCCCGTTCGCGCAAAGCATTGTGGGCTACAAATTTGAAACAGGAGAGAAAAATGGAAGACGTGAGTGTGTGAATGAAATGTGAACGAGCGACTACAGTAACGGAAAGAAAGCGAGAAGAAAAGACGTTATGTTATATACGAAGGAAAGGAAACGCAGGACCAAACTAATAAATATGGGCGCTCAGCGAGCACCTCGGTGTGATCAGCTGTTCGTTTAGCAACAGAATGATGGAACTGTCAGTGCACGCTCAAAGGTAAACCTGTAGATGGCAGTAATGCAACGCTGTGGATGCCAGCTGCGGTAAAACCCAAAAGAAGAAGAAGAAGCTAAACCTGCACATGCGCACACGGACTTCCTCTGTCTGCTTGACTGCGTGATCTCATGCACGTTGTTTGCTTTAATCCCCTCAAATTAAATAACTTCCCAGCCATGGAACAGAATGGCCTGATATTTTGTGAGATATTACAGAAATAAACATATATCACAATGACCACATTTAAGAGGGAACTAAATTTCACTGATTTTATGAAATCAAAAGGCCGTCCAGCTTTCACTAGAAGGAGTTAAGGATTGAATATTGCTAAGTCCTGATTCTGGATACACTCAAGGAAAGCTAACTTGTTCGCTAACACTTTGCTAACGGCGTACAGTTTTTCAATAAAATGTTTTGAAACAAAGCGACTATTCTAAAGTACAGCATGATGGATCTTGTATGAGAAATATGCTTTTTACTGGTAACAGATGAATCACACTCCTGATCCAGACTTGGACTTTATCCAGCTCTCGAATTAGGCAGGATAAAGTGTCTGAGGGGGAAAACCCTCAGCAGATTTTATTTTTCATGCCACACCAACAAAAGTTCAACAACTCCATGAACCTTCAGAGAGGAACAAGAAACAGAAGCACATAGAACGCTGCATTAGAGCTGCAAAAGGAGCCGTCAGTGCTACAGTAAACACTCACACTTAATGTCGGAGTGTGTTTTCCAAACACACACGTCATACCAGTGCTTTTACAATCAGTGGAGAAGTAAACCTGTAAATCTCTTCCATGTGATGAAGTCTCGGTATCTGCGTGACACAACACTGAAGAATAAGGTAAATAAAATTACTTCGTACATCTAAAAGGATAGGGGCGGCACGGTGGTGTAGTGGTTAGCGCTGTCGCCTCACAGCAAGAAGGTCCTTGGTTCGAGCCCCATGGCCGGCGAGGGCCGTTCTGTGCGGAGTTTGCATGTTCTCCCCGTGTCTGCGTGGGTTTCCTCCGGGTGCTCCGGTTTCCCCCACAGTCCAAAGACATGCAGGTTAGGTTAACTGGTGACTCTAAATTGAGCGTAGGTGTGAATGTGAGTGTGAATGGTTGTCTGTGTCTATGTGTCAGCCCTGTGATGACCTGGCGACTTGTCCAGGGTGTACTCCGCCTTTCGCCCGTAGTCAGCTGCGATAGGCTCCAGCTTGCCTGTGACCCTGTAGAACAGGATAAAGCAGCTACAGATAATGAGATGAGATGAGATCTAAAAGGACAAAAAGTCATTTGGCTTTGTATGATATGAAACTGCACAATCAAGTCTGGCACACATTCACAAATGTAGCAACAGCTATCACAAAGCACGGCATAAATAAACACAAAATCAACAGGAAAAACAGGAAGTAAAGGTAAAGCATGGGTTTACAAGCAATAAGAAATCTCATCTCATTATCTCTAACCACTTTATCCTGTTCTACAGGGTTGCAGGCAAGCTGGAGCCTATCCCAGCTGACTACGGGCGAAAGGCGGGGTACACCCTGGACAAGTCGCCAGTTCATCACAGGGCTGACACATAGACACAGACAACCATTCACACTCACATTCACACCTACGCTCAATTTAGAGTCACCAGTTAACCTAACCTGCATGTCTTTGGACTGTGGGGGAAACCGGAGCACCCGGAGGAAACCCACGCGGACACGGGGAGAACATGCAAACTCCGCACAGAAAGGCCCTCGCCGGCCACGGGGCTCGAACCCGGACCTTCTTGCTGTGAGGCGACAGCGCTAACCACTACACCACCGTGCCGCCCGCAATAAGAAATTATTTATTTTATATTTAGGGAAAAAATTTCAATTAATTCAGAAGTTAATCTTCTGAATTACTGTTTATACAGTTTTCTAGTCAATAAATGAACAAAGGGCAAAAAGTGATACAAAATTCAATTAATTAGTGTTTTTTTAAAATAAATTATAAGAAATGAAGTAAAAATAAAAGTTTACTTCATTGTTATAGTACATTTAAATATATATGATGAAAAATCCAGGAAATAAAATACACAAAAAAGTTGGGACAAAGTACAAATTGTAAATAAAAATGGAATGCAATAATTTACAAATCTCAAAAACTGATATTGTATTCACAATAGAACACAGACAACATATCAAATGTAGAAAGTGAGACATTTTGAAATTTCATGCCAAATATTGGCTCATTTGTAATTTCATGACAGCAACACATCTCAAAAAAGTTGGGACAGGGCCAATAAGAGGCTGGAAAAGTTAAAGGTACAAAAAAGGAACAGCTGGAGGACCAAATTGCAACTCATTAGGTCAATTGGCAATAGGTCATTAACATGACTGGGTATAAAAAGAGCATCTTGGAGTGGCAGCGGCTCTCAGAAGTAAAGATGGGAAGAGGATCACCAATCCCCCTAATTCTGCACCGACAAATAGTGGAACAATATCAGAAAGGAGTTCGACAGTGTAAAATTGCAAAGAGTTTGAACACATCATCATCTACAGTGCATAATATCATCAAAAGATTCAGAGAATCTGGAAGAATCTCTGTGCGTAAGGGTCAAGGCCGGAAAACCATACTGGGTGCCCGTGATCTTCGGGCCCTTAGACGGCACTGCATCACATACAGGCATGCTTCTGTATTGGAAATCACAAAATGGGCTCAGGAATATTTCCAGAGAACATTATCTGTGAACACAATTCACCGTGCCATCCGCTGTTGCCAGCTAAAACTCTATAGTTCAAAGAAGAAGCCGTATCTAAACATGATCCAGAAGCGCAGACGTCTTCTCTGGGCCAAGGCTCATTTAAAATGGACTGTGGCAAAGTGGAAAACTGTTCTGTGGTCAGACGAATCAAAGTTTGAAGTTCTTTATGGAAATCAGGGATGTTGTGTCATTCCGACTAAAGAGGAGAAGGACGACCCAAGTTGTTATCGGCGCTCAGTTCAGAAGCCTGCATCTCTGATGGTATGGGGTTGCATTAGTGCGTGTGGCATGGGCAGCTTACACATCTGGAAAGACACCATCAATGCTGAAAGGTATATCCAGGTTCTAGAGCAACATATGCTCCCATCCAGACAATGTGTCTTTCAGGGAAGACCTTGCATTTTCCAACATGACAATGCCAAACCACATACTGCATCAATTACAGCATCATGGCTGCGTAGAAGAAGGGTCCGGGTACTGAACTGGCCAGCCTGCAGTCCAGATCTTTCACCCATAGAAAACATTTGGTGCATCATAAAACGGAAGATACGACAAAAAAGACCTAAGACAATTGAGCAACTAGAATCCTACATTAGACAAGAATGGGTTAACATTCCTATCCCTAAACTTGAGCAACTTGTCTCCTCAGTCCCCAGACGTTTACAGACTGTTGTAAAGAGAAAAGGGGATGTCTCACAGTGGGAAACATGGCCTTGTCCCAACTTTTTTGAGATGTGTTGTTGTCATGAAATTTAAAATCACCTAATTTTTCTCTTTAAATGATACATTTTCTCAGTTTAAACATTTGATATGTCATCTATGTTCTATTCTGAATAAAATATGGAATTTTGAAACTTCCACATCATTGCATTCCGTTTTTATTTACAATTTGTACTTTGTCTCAACTTTTTTGGAATCAGGGTTTTGTGTGTATATATATATATATATATATATATATATATATATATATATATATAGAGAGAGAGAGAGAGAGAGAGAGAGAGAGAGAGAGTTTGCTATTTTTTAAGCATCAAGTAAAAAGTAACAGAAAACAAAACAAAACAAAAAACCCAAAGAAAATAATCCATATGAAAATGCTGAAATAAATTCAACATTACAGCAATTTTCATTTTTGAATAAAATTATATTTTTTTATACTAAATGCTAAAATTTAATTGAAACAGTGCCCTCTATGATTATTGTCCACCTTGGAAAGATTATTTTTTTAAAAAGGGGAGGGGAAAAAATATCCATGTTTTTTGGTGAAGTCGCTTCATCTCACACTGAAAAAAATGAGAAAAACTTTTAATTGATATTAAATGCAAATGAAATTTTAAATGTAGGGTTGCCAATAATAGTGATACATGTGGTTTTTGTTGTTGTTGTTGTTGTAAATAATTTTCTTGATGAGGGATTTGTTTTTCTCTGAATAAATTGATTTCAATTAAAAGGTTGGATTTTTCTCATTTTTTTCAGAGTGAGATGAAGTGGCTTCACCAAAAGATGGATTTCTTCAAACTCTTTTTACAAATCTTTACAAGGGGGTGCCAATAATCGTGGAGGGAATTATCGGTGACCTTTAAGATGAATATGAAGCTTAAAAATGGCAAAAAAAGTTAAAAACAAACAGATTTTAATTGAATAAATAGTTATAAATAGAAACTAAGGATACAAGAAATAAGATTCATGAAAAATAATTAAAAAAATATTGTTACATCAATTATTAAGGACAAAATTGACACATAAAAACAAAAGAAGTGTTGGTATAACTTAAATAAATGAATATTGGATTAAATTAAAAAAATTTGATTAATTATATATATCACAGTGACATTTAATGTAAATAAAAATCACTATACCATGGAAGGTTACATTACATACAGCTTAAATAATAATAATAATAAAAAAAAACATGAGTTGAAAGTCTGCTGCATTCCTTCCCATGATAGATGCACTTTCCTGAAACTTCTCGTGTGAGTGCGAGGAACATACAACACACAGTGTGCACGAGATAAGACAATGCGAACAGTATCGCAGCTCTGACCGTCAGCCATTGCTTTAAAAATAACCTAATCTCTCCCAAACACCACAGACATGACTACTGCAGGCTGGAAAATTTCACGTCTTTATTTTTATCACATTCCAGTTGAAGGTCTGATATAAAACCCTCTCAGCTCACTTTTAACTCTGCTGATGAATAGCTGCTTGACGATTTACGATCTCTCCGCTAATGTAGAGCCGGCGAAGGGGAAAAAATGCCTGAGACGGGATGGAGGGGATAAACCGATCACGGTTGCTAAGAAACAGATAACACGTGAACATGTCAGGAATGAAGAAGAAGAACACAGCTGAGGCCGAACAGAGCTATCTGGGAAGCAACGCTTATTATTAGCATGCTAGCAGGCATGGAGCAGGTGCTCTTGGTGTTAGAAGCTCTGCTGTGACCCATGACCCGGTTCAAGTGTTCATTCTGAATCGATAAAACAATCCTTGCAAGCTAGCTAACTCTCGCTAAAGATCTTGAAGAAAAGCTGTATTGTTCTTGGAAGGAAGTTGAATCATGTTTTGTGCTCAAATTCTGATTCCTCACATAATCCTAGCTAGTTAGCTACATGTGAAGAGTTTGAAGAAAACATAGTATCAAATTTATTTTTGGAATAGATAAAATTCAATAATGATTAGTGCTAATTCACAAACCACAAACTTCCCGAGCTAGTTTGCTAACTCTAGCTTGAAGAAAAGACAGTAGCTACATTTCTTCCTAATGGAAGTTTAATAAAGTTTGGCACTAATTCTGAATCCCCAAACAATCCGCGCTAGTTAGCAAGCTAGAAGCTAATTGAAGAGAATTATTTTTGCACAGTGTGGAAGAATATTTGGTGTTCATCCTGAACCTGTAAACAATTCTCACTAGTTCACAAACTCAAGCTAAACACTTTGAAGAAAAAGCAGTAGATGAATATCTTTAGTTAGTTAGTGCTAGTTAGCTAGCTAGTTAGCTAACTGTAGAAGCTAACTATGGGGTTAGCTACAAAGTATGTAAATTTTCCAAGCTGGAGGAAGTTTAATGAAGTTTAGTGATAATTCAGAACTCATTCTCATTATTAGATTGCATCTAATAATTTAATGATGGTTAGTGATAATTATAGTTTAATTATAGTTAAAAGATCTCATCTCATCTCATTATCTCTAGCCGCTTTATCCTTCTACAGGGTCGCAGGCAAGCTGGATCCTATCCCAGCTGACTACGGGCGAAAGGCGGGGTACACCCTGGACAAGTCGCCAGGTCATCACAGGGCTGACACATGGACACAGACAACCATTCACACTCACATTCACACCTACGGTCAATTTAGAGTCACCAGTTAACCTAACCTGCATGTCTTTGGACTGTGGGGGAAACCGGAGCACCCGGAGGAAACCCACGCGGACACGGGGAGAACATGCAAACTCCACACAGAAAGGCCCTCGCCGGCCATGGGGCTCGAACCCAGGACCTTCTTGCTGTGAGGCGACAGCGCTAACCACTACACCACCGTGCCGCCCTAGTTAAAAGATAATTAAATAATTATAGATAGATAGATAGATAGATAAGTATAGATAATTATAGTTTAATGATGTTTATTGATAATCAAAATGATGTTTAGTGATAATTATTATTATAGTGATAATCTTTATGTCTACTCCTTGCATCTTCACTATACTCTCATTATCACTGAATTATGAGAATTCAGTGATAATAAGAGTGGAGTGAAGATGCAAGGAGTAGACGTAAAGAAAGCTGGTGAATTCAAGTCCCTGGGGTCAACTGTGCAGGAAAATGGGGGCTGCGATAGTGAGGTGAGAAAGAGAACGCAGGCAGGGTGGAGCAGTTGGAGAAGGATTTCGGGAGTCGTTTGTGATCGGAAAGTCCCAGCAAAAGTGAAAGGTAAGATATATGAGACAGTAGTGAGAGCAGCTGTGATGTATGGATTGGAGACCGGACCCTTAACGAAGAGACAGGAGGCAAAGTTGGAGGTGGTGGAGTTGAGGATGTTAAGGTTTGTGATGGGAGTGACGAGGTTGGACAGGATAAGGAACGAGCACATCAGAGGGACAGCACATGTGGAGAGCTTGGGAATTAAGCTAAGAGAGATGAGACTGAGATGGTACGGGCACATCCTGAGAAGAGATGCAGAGCATGTTGGAAGGAGAATGTTGAGGATGGAGCTGCCAGGCAAACGAAAACGAGGAAGGCCAAAGAGGAGATACATGGATGTGGTGAGAGAGGACATGAAAGTGGCAGGTGTGGTAGAGAAGGATGCGGAAGACAGGGAGCAATGGAGACGAAAGATCCGCTGTGGTGACCCCTAATCAGGAGCAGCCAAAAGAAGAAAAAGAAGTGATAATTCAGAACTCCAAACAATGCTAGCTACTTGGTTAACTCTAGCTAAAGTGTTTGAAGAAAACACAGTCTAAATTTCCTACTGAAGGAAGATTAGTGTTTTGCGTTTATCGCGAATTCTGAATCCGATATAAATAACCCTAAACTAGTGTGCTAACTATAGAAGCTAACTGAAGAGTTTGAAGGAAAAATAGCAGCCAAATAACTCCAGAGCTCGTTACCTAACACTAGATAAAGAGTTTAAAGGTCATAGGCAACGGTCGGAGGTGAAATGTAGAATATCAACTTTATTGTCTAGAAGAACGACCCAAAAAGCGAATTCAATCTTTCTGGTGTTTAATTTGCACCCTAAAATTGAATAAAATGCTTAAAATATACTGTTTTGCCCAATTTCCGAAGGTTTGTTTACATCTCACTTATGTGCACTTTCACCACCAGGGGGCCGTCGTCGTGACGTCATTTAAGCTAAACAGACCAGGAGCAGCTCTGTGTTTACCTGCGAACCGAGCACACGTTTAGGAGGTTCATTTATTTAACCACTTTATATATATATATATATATATATATATATATATATATATATATATATAATTTTTATTTATTTATTTATTTATTTTTGCTGGAGAGAAACATGCAGGGCTAATTTTCAACAATTCAATAATAACATTTATTTTTTTCGCGGTGCAGTTTCCATCAAATCCTGCGCTCTGATTGGCTGGCGAGCAGATCCGTATCCTATGGTATGGACCCCAGTTACGGACCCTGGTTATGGACCTCTGGCGACTTGCTCGTTCACAACAACAAAGATAGTATAATTTTTTGTCAGCATTTATCTTCTTTTTTATAAGATTTATTTATAAGATTATCAAAAATCTTATAAATTTTTGCCAGCATTTCTCAGGAGAATAGCATTAATTTTACAGCATGGATAGCGATAACGACAATCTTCACAGCGAAAGCGAGTTTTACTCCCCTGAGGAAGAAGAAATAAAAGAAAACATTTCAGGAGAAAGCTAAAAACCTGTAACTTGCTAACGCCGAGCAAAAACATGGCTGAATCCTGAATGACTCCTATTTGTATAAATAGGGGACTACATAGGCAGCAAAATGTAGTTTTTTTTCCTGCCATGGAAGTGCACTTGTATACCGAGGAGGAAGCCATTTGCATTACAGCCGTGAATGAGGATTCAAAATGGCGGCTCGGCTCGGTTTTCCCTTTCGGGTGCTCTCGTTTTCTGTTAGAATTTGGTAAAGAAAAATTCAATATATTATTTACCAGCTTAAGGTCGGTCCGTATGGTGAAATACCGTGACCTCGGCCTTGAATACTGACCTCGGCCCAGAGGGCCTCGCTCAGTACTTTCAAGACCTCGGTCACGGTATTTCACCATACGGACCTCCCAGCTGGTAAATAACATATATATATACCAGGACATTTAATGCAGTTACCCACTGATACACACAGGGGCACACACATAATCCCTATAATGGAACGTGGATTAGTTTATATTGCTAATAAAATTTATTGCTAATATTAATACAAGCATTATACTATTTATAGCCTACTCTAAACATACACACAAACATTAATCATGTTAGGTAGCCATTGCAAAATCAACTTCAACTTAATGGCCACATTATTAGGAACACGTGTGTCTGTATAAACACGTGCATACATTTAGCATGCATATGGCATGTAAACCATTAGCATGTTAGCATGCCCGCAGGTATCATTTTAGCGGTAACAAACTAACTTCAGCTTAGTGGCCACTTCATTAGGAACACTTGGGTTCGGACATACATACACACACACAGACAGACATTTATCATGTTAGTCAATAGCATGTTAGCATGCTGGCAGGTAGCCATGACAAACTATCCCTTTTGTTTCATTTCCACAATGATTGTACAGGACCCTTCAGGATTCTTTACTTGAAAAAGTGCAAGCAAAGGTAAAAATATTTCCCTCCAATCTTCTCCTTTTTGCTTGAGCATTGCTGGTCCGTTTCTTCTTTGACTGCTTGCTTTTGTGCTCGAATTTTGTTGGAACAGCATCAGGTTTGAGCTTCTCTGTCCAACACTGACACCTAAACTCTCCAACAGATGGGGATTCTTCAAAAATGAATCAATGAATCCTCCTTGAAGTGATCGGAGCACAGAGCGGCGTATTTACCCGGCTGCCAACCCTCTCACTTCACACGCACAATCCACTCTCTCCGCCTCTTCTCCTCTTTTGGAAAACAGTAAAAACCTCTTCCTGAACTGGTCCCGTTGTTACCGTTCACTGCACAACAATAAGGCATGTTTTTTTTTTTTTTGGAAATTCCCGAATGCACGTCTGTAATCAAGCCGAACGGCAATGAAAATACACGGAAGTGGACTCAACTCAAGCAATTTATTTGGCTTAAGTGACGTCACGCGCCGAGTGGTCAGGGAAATAGCCGACAGAAATTCACCACGATCCGCGCTGAGTTATTTTAATTATTACTTATTAACAATACTTCTTGGGACCAGAAGAAAATTACAGAGGGTTTTGCACATATAAAGTTTCAAATGTGCATAAAATGAACACAGTTGCCTATGAGCTTTAAAGAAAAGACAGTCACTAAATTTCTCTCTGGAGGAAGTTTAATAAAGTTTGGCACCAATTCTGAATCCCCAAACAATCCTAGCTAGTTAGCTATCTACCGAAGCTAACTGAAGATAATTTTATTTTTGCAGAATGTGGAATAAATAATATTTGGTGTTCATTCTGAACCTGTAAACAATTCTCGCGAGTTAGCAAACTCAAGCTAAACACTTTGAAGAAAAAGCAGTAGATAAATATCTTTAGTTAGTTAACTATGGGGTTAGCTACATAGAAGGTAAGTTTTCTTAGCTGGAGGAAATCTAATAAATGTTTAGTGATAATTCAGAATTCCAAGCAATGCTAGCTAGTTAGCAAACTCAAGTTAAACACTTTGAAGAAGAAAAAAACAGTAGATAAATATCTTTCTTGAGTCATTACAATAATGTTTAGTTATAATTCTTAATGCCAAAATCATCCTAGGTAGTTAGCTAAGTGTAGAAGCTAATTCTAGGGTTAGCTAGATAGTAGGTAGGTCAGGGGCGATTTCTCAGGCCAAGTTTACATTAGACCGTATCTGTCTCGTTTTCTTCGCGGATGCACTGTCCGTTTACATTAAACCACCTGGAAACGCCGGGAAACGGGAATCCGCCAGGGTCCACGTATTCAATCCAGATCGTGTCAGCTCCGGTGCTGTGTAAACATTGAGAATACGCGGATACGCTGTGCTGAGCTCTAGCTGGTGTCGTCATTGGACAACGTCACTGTGACATCCACCTTCCTGATTCGCTGGCGTTGGTCATGTGACGCGACTGCTGAAAAACGGCGCAGACTTCCGCCTTGTATCACCTTTCATTAAAGAGTATAAAAGTATGAAAATACTGCAAATACTGATGCAAATACTGCCCATTGTGTAGTTATGATTGTCTTTAGGCTTGCCATCCTTCCACTTGCAAGTGGTAAGTGATATGCGCTGGGATCACACACACAGCGGCTCAGTCCCGAATCACTGCTTGTGCACTACACTCGCGCGCTCTGTGAGCTGCGCAGGGCCGGAGTGAGTGCGCACCCTCCAGAGGGCACTCGCTGTTCAGGGTGGAGTGATTTGGAGCGCAGGATGCCTGCGGAGCCGAGCGTATCCGTGTGTTGGTGTTGCTGTGTGCACGCGAATCGTGTATTGGTGTTGCTGTGTGCACACTAATCGTTTTAAAAACGTTAATCTGATGATCCGCTGATACGGTCTAATGTAAACCCCACCTCAGAGACAACAAGGGAAGCCGAGCTTCCCCTAAAATTCTCTCCCCAAACTGCGGCATCTATGACGTTGAATTCTCATTAAAGCAATAACTTGCATAACATAATATATGCCCAAGATTGTATTTATGTTTATAACTATCCTGTAACTTATTTGAGTGATGTCTGACGAACTTGCAGTTCGCTACGAGAATCACCTTTGCTGCCAGGCTGTAACCAGCGTTGCCAGATACTACTGACGTTTTCCAGCCAAAATATGTTCAAAACCCGCTAAAATGCACTTAAAACAGCCCAATCTGGCAACACTGGCTGTAACCTTTCTTATTTCAATGGGCTCTATGGCTGGCAGCCGGGTATCCGTTGCAGTCTATGAGAGGGCTCTGAACAGCCAATTTCGGCTAGTTGTTATTGGTTAAAATCGACAAAATCGTCACTTCCAGGGAAGCCGGGCTTCTCTGGGACTAAACGAGACAGTGGGAGGGACAAGAAGCCGGGCTGATGAAGGATTATTGGAGGTAGTGAGGAGGGCGGGCTCTGTACTTCGGCGTCGGCGAGGAACACGGAAGTATGATCAGTCAGTCCCTAGCGGATGTTGAGAAAGTGTAGTCGTGTGCCAAAGTGCTGTTCGAATTTCTTTTCATATAAACGTTTCTTCTCATTGATGTCTCTGTACATTACTCTGTCAATAAATGTAAATATTACTCATTGTGCTCCGTTAACTTTCATCCATTCTATCAGTTTGATCATTCGTGAATTCACTCGTTTATAGTTCAATCTGGTTGTAGGCTAGCTTGAGCCTTATTGGGATCTGCAGTGCTAGCTGCTAACAGAAATTGGTGAAGTCTCTGGAAAGCACAACCAGCTGGTATGACAGGGTCACAGACCATTTTCTGGAAAAGGAGCGGAGGGCAGAATTTGTGTATAAATAGTGTTCATGTTCATGAATCTGAAGTGTGTATATTGTTCAGTAATGTTAAGAGAATGGTGGGCTCTGTGTTATAGGTTATACCTGGGTATAATATTCAAGGTTCTGTGTGTTGCATAGCCTACCTGGTAATGAATTTCCAGACTGTGTTGCAGAAGATGTTCAAGGATGTGTTGCACAGCTGGGTGTTGTGTTAAAGACTCTGTGTTGCATATCAGGGTATGATGTTCAAGGCTCTTCGTTGAATAGCCAGTGATTTTTGGATGTTTGATATTTTTGATTAAGGATATGAGGCACTAGCCTGGCAAGCCAGACTATAACATGAAATGTACAAGCAAAAATACTTTCTGCCATTAGGTAGGGTTGTCTAGTTCACTATGCTAATGGGGCACACCTTTCTATGCTTTGATATCCGGCCTACAGGTTTTACGATGAATAAGTAAAATGGGCTTCCCCTGTTTTAAAAACCAGCAGCCGCCACTGAGGTAGGTACATTTCCTAGCTGGAGGAAGTTTAATAAATGTTTAGTGATAATTCAGAATGCCAAACAACGCTAGCTAGTTAGCAAACTCAAGTTAAACACTTTGAAGAAAAAAAGCAGTAGATAAATATCTTTCTTGAGTCATTACAATAATGTTTAGTTATAATTCTTAATGCCAAAATCATCCTAGTTAGTTAGCTAAGTGTAGAAGCTAATTCTAGGGTTAGCTAGACAGTAGGTAGGTTTCCCTTCATCGGAAACCGATATGGGATGAAAAACCCAGACAGAAAAGCCAGATACGTGACACTCTGTAAGGGCGTGATACTTGCATACTTTGCGGTATTTTCGGCCTGTCACTGCGACTGTTGGGTGTATGAACTTGTCTTGGTTCACCCTTGCCAGTTCTAGGTTCACTCCTCAGTGGAGAGGGCTGCTATGACAACTGGCAAAACTCACAGTAGCCTTACAAATTTCTGTTTGCTAGCAATCTATTGTTCTCCTATGATATCCTTATTCTGAGAAATCTTCGTTGGGCCGGCCACATAAACAGGCTCAATGATGGGAGGTTCCCCAAGCAAACTCTTTTCTCTCAGCTGTGTGAGGGTAGTCGTGCAATTGGAAGGCCTAGGTTACGCTTCAAGGACACCTTAAAAAGGAACTTTCCTGCAAGAAACATCTCACCTGGTACCTGGCAACGTTTGTCACTTGATAGAACAGGATGGAAAAGAGCAATTAATAGATCGTCATTGTCGGATACGACAGCCAGCCAGTAAGTAAGTAAGTGAGTAGTAAGTAGGTAGGTACATTTCCTAGCTGGAGGAAGTTTAATAAATGTTTAGTGATAATTCAGAACGCCAAACAATGCTAGCTAGCTGGCTAACTCTAGCTAAAGAGTTTGAAGAAAGCACAGCAGCTAAATTTCCAATTGAAAAGAAGTTGAGTGTTTTGTGTTTAGCGTTTCGGAATCCTCAAATTACCTATAACCTACTGAGCTAACTATAGAAGCTAACTGAAGAGTTTGAAAGAAAGTTCGTAGTTAAATTTCTCTCTGGGGGAAGTTTAATAAAGTTTGATGCAAATTAAGAACATTTAATGTGAAGTTTAAAAAAAAGTGGTAAAGCAAAAGAAAAAAAAATACCGCACGTTGGAAACCCTGAGTCATACAACTGACATAATCTCATGATCTGCTGATAACCCAAGACTTCATTGCATGACATGTTTATCACTTATGTTCTGTAAAAGACGGTTCAAGTAAAGGTTTACCCTGATAACTCATATCTATCTATCTCTCTCTCACACACACACACACACACACACACTTGCCACAGCTGCACATCCTTGACCTTGAATCTTTTCATCCTTCTTAAGCATAAGGTGACTGCTAAAAAAGAGCGAGTGCACACTGACCTACATTTAAATGATTTCCATCACATGATGAGTAATGAGTTTTGTTTTTTGACGAAAAAGCCGAACCCAGCTAGCAGACCGCATCATCAAACATTTTGGTAATATATCTGGTATTATTATTAAACATACAGGACACTTTTTCCATGGAATAAACATGTGTTCTATTCCCTTCTAGCGGGTTTATTGATGGCATGCAATATTATCATCATATCTCTTATCCTCCATGTATTACACCAGTCTCTCCAGTGGAGAACAAGCATGCATTATATTATATAATATTGCACATTGTCAAGACAACACGACGTCACACATCGGAGCTCATGCGAAGATCCAATGACAAAACTTTTGTGCTGCGCATGCACACAATCATTTCTTTGTCAACCGGAAAAGAGAGAAGACGAGGCTAATCCAGTGCTAGGTTTAAGCACTAAATAAATAAACTGAAAACTGAAACTAAAGACGTGCTGAACACCCGAAAGGCTACCAAAACTTCAATATATATTCTTCATGCATATTTACAAGAGAAAAACATACTAACAGAGGTCGAAAAACTGGGAAAGAGACATGTTGGAGATATAAAACTTCGGCGCTAGTGATTCACTGACAGTTTGTACACAAACATTTCTGTGAGGTCTGCTTCATTAAAAGCAGAAGGTTTAGAGAGAATTATGAAAGAGAAAGATGTGCTGAACACCCAAAAGGCTACCAAAAATTCATTATATATATTTCACACATATTTACAAGAGAAAAACATACCAACGGACATTGAAAAACTGGAAAAGAGAGCAATAGTGGAAATATTGTCAAAGTTCTACTTGGAGGTGAGGAAAAGTGTCGGAGACTTTTACAAAAGGACTTCACTCATGGACTTCACTCAGCAAAGCCCTTTTGTTTTGAACAACTGCAATGTAACAATTAACTCCCACCAAAAGTAACTTTGAACTTGAACTATCAACCTGGATATAGCTTGTATATACCATAAGTTGGGTTGGGGCGGCACACAGCAAGAAGGTCCGGGTTCAAGCCCCGTGGCCGGCAAGGGCCTTTCTGTGCGGAGTTTGCATGTTCTCCCCGTGTCCGCGTGGGTTTCCTCCGGGTGCTCTGGTTTCCCCCACAGTCCAAAGACATGCAGGTTAGGTTAACTGGTGACTCTAAATTGACCGTAGGTGTGAATGTGAGTGTGAATGGTTGTCTGTGTCTATGTGTCGGCCCTGTGATGACCTGGCGACTTGTCCAGGGTGTACCCTGCCTTTCACCCGTAGTCAGCTGGGATAGGCTCCAGCTGGAGATGGACAATGGGGTGTTGAGATTTTGGATTTAGTAGATGTTCCTGCATTCTGGTGGATTTTTGGAGTGGCCTGCTGTGCCATACCTACATTCTTACACACTCTGACTTGCCAGGCCTTCAGCTTGTGGCCATAAAAGCACCAAGTTTTGGCTTAAAAGCCCCCACACTAGAAAACTACAGATGACTGCCAATGTTCCTGTAGCCCTATAGACCTGTGTTTCAGATTTAAAGGCAAGTTCATGTTTGAAAATATTTCATCAGCTAAGCCTAAACACCTTCTGAATTGAAACTAAATGTTAAGTTTTTAACAACTGTTGCAAAAAATAAGATTGTCCCTCACTGACTATTCATTATGCATTTGAGGGCTTTCCCCACCACTGGGTTCAGCAGAAGATTGGCATGGGGAAAAATATCAACAGCAAAAGAACAAATAAAATGCTTAAACAGTAAGCAAAATGTGCATGTGCTACAAGAAACATTAAAATGATTAAGTTTGAACAGTATTGAAACACAAAAAGCTGAACCTTGGCCATAGGTGGGAATGTGCACACAAAGTTGGGCTTAAAAATGTTGGTCATACTTAAATAAGCTATATTAATATATTTCTTATTAATTTATTTCTTATCTATGTTTCTTATTAGTAATAGAGCATTCGTCAGGGCCTGTTATCTGATAAATATTCTCTACCTGTCTTGCCCTCTTTGAAACCCTGTCTCCTCAGTATATTGTTCTCTGTCTTTTTTTTTAATTATTCACAAGTTCAAGTTCTTTGATATTACAGGTGACCATGCTTTATTTACTTTAACTGAGCAATTACATACATCATAAATAATAAAAAATAAATACCCTGTAAATAAACAATATGTGTAGTGGCTAATGGCTCTTCTTGCATTTGTAATATTATCTCTTACTTGCTTTATTTTACAACATTTCCAGTATGGCTTCAGATAAAGTCATAAAGTATGATAACATACAGTAAACAAACTAAAAATGCGCCTTAATAACCGTGTGCTAAGGAGGTGCTCTCCCGTGCTGCTTGTTGGGGAAGATAGAGGCTGTGGCACGGCAGTAGGCCTATAATGATTTATCATGCCTAGTACACAGCTCTCGATATGGCATTAAATATTTCTCACAACACTTATAGGCTAAAACGATTAAGAAACTTTATATAAGTTCATAATTACGCCAGTAACGCCACACATTGGCGTGCATATGCACAAACCTGTCTGAGACACCCGTCTTCAACTCGGATACCTTCTTCTCCCTCCTCTTCCTCTAAATTGACGGTAGGCAATTATCCAACTTCCGGCGACTGCAGCATCATTAGATGCACCACCTACCATAGGAGAGTGTGTACAGAAGGGAACACCTCTCTGCCTGTTTAGCCGTGCGTAAGGCGTAATTGATCGATCGCAAGTGGTTGGCGCAACGCAATGGGTAGCCTAGATCAGATAGATAAATTAGATTTTTTTCAGCGTGAGAAATCGGAGGTATGGCGTGTGAGCGTGTGAAGACAATCAAATGCGTGTGTCTCATGCTCATTGTGTGAGAGTTGGCAGCCCAGAATATTGGTAAGTTACCCCCCTGTTCTTAACTTTTTGTAAAATCTATAATTGTTGCATCAAATGTGTATGTATAATAATAAATAATAATAATATTGGCTGGCTTTTATCATGGTATATTCCATTCGGCTACTCGTCTTCGACTCGTTCAATATCATGCTAGCTGAATGGAATATATCTGATATACCACGAAAAAAGCCAGGCAATATTATTTAAATATATCCCTCATCAAAAAATTCCTGTGCAGAGACTAGCCAAGGATTGCTCGAGTCTTTGTTTGTTTGTTTGTTTGTTTGTTTGTTTGTTTGTTTTACAATACAAGACAGACAAAAATAGCAGTTTCACAGAAATGTTGTAGGAACGTTCATGAATGTTACACTCTCAAGTTCCAGAGGCTGAAAATTCCCGACTCCACTTATCAGGAAATGCGCTTAATATCATGCTAGCCTCACTTAATATTAGCGCTCACCCTTTCTGATATCCATATTAGCATCAAGTCATTAATTGATCTGTACCAATCAGAACATAGTGATCTTTCAGTTATTATATATTCCATTCAGCTACTCGTCTTCAACTCATTCAATATCATACTAGCTGAATGGAATATGTCTGATATACCATGGAAAAAGCCAACCAATATTATTTAAATATATCCCATATCAAAAAATTCCTGTGCGGGGACTGGCCAAGGATGGCTCACGTGACATAAAATAGTTTCACTATTGGTTAAGGAATGTATCTCGTGATGTCAAAATTTTAAAAATAAATCGATATGATGTGAGTCACTCATGGTATATCCTGGATATACCATGAACTGATGTCACAATTTCAAGCAATACAGCCAACTCAAGTCTTTTTTTTTTTTACAGTACAAGACAGACTAAAATTGCAGTTTCACAGAAATGTTCATGAATGTTACACTCAAGTTCCAGAGGCTGAAAATTCCCGACTCCACTTATCGGGAAATGCGCTTACAGTAATATCATGCTAACCTTCACTTAATATTAGCGCTCACCCTTTCTGATATCCATATTAGCATCGAGTCATTAATCGATCTGTTCCTTTTCACCGCAACCTGAATCAGATTATTCATTAGGAACGCGATTCATTAGGAACTCTCACATACATTGTGTCCTATCAATATTTGTCTCTCTTTATCTTTCTACATTCAAGCAGCCACTCTACCTCTTCTCTCTGCTCTGGGCTCTATCGCTTCCTTTCATCACCGGCTTGTTTGCTTTTAATAGCTGCACTGTGTTCACAGTGTAGCACAATAGAGCCGTCATTCACCAGGTTCTTTGAACTTACAGGATGAAAAAAAAGTCTCCCAGATGAAGAATGCACACAGGGGCAGGTCTAAAGCTGCAGCTGTCTTTACATAAACAGAAAAACAACAAAAAAAAGACACTTCTGTTCATATTCTGGATGTTTCATATCCTGTTCGATCAGCGCTGATGAACACAACAAAGCATTTCCGATTTGAGACAACTAGAGAAACAGGTCTACTAGTCATCCATCCATCCCATCCATTATCTGTAGCCACTTATTTTGTACAGGGTCGCAGACAGGCTGGAGCCTATCGTCTACTAGTCATCTTTCCCTTAATTAAACAAAAAAACTAGATCAGAACATTGTGATCTTTCGGCTATTTTATTACGACAGTTAAATACGAATAAACAACTGGAAAGAATGCATCGGATACAAATGATACAGTATTTCCAGCTTGTTTTGGAGGCCATGCCAAAACTAAATTAAGTATGAAAATAAATACATACATACATGGATGGTAATGCCTAATGGTTAGAGAAGCTTCTTTGGAACCAAAAAGGTCACCGGTTCAATTCCCTGGACCAGCAAGAATGGCTGAAGTGCCCTTGAGCAAGGAACCTAACCCCTAACTGCTCCCCAGGCTGCTCTGAATAAGAGATAAGAGCGTCTGCTAAATGCCATTAATGTAATATAAAAAATCAAACCAAGAAATGTTCATTCTCATCTCATCTCATTATCTCTAGGCGCTTTATCCTGTCCTACAGGGTCGCAGGCAAGCTGGAGCCTATCCCAGCTGACTACGGGCGAAAGGCGGGGTACACCCTGGACAAGTCGCCAGGTCATCACAGGGCTGACACATAGACACAGACAACCATTCACGCTCACATTCACACCTACGCTCAATTTAGAGTCACCAGTTAACCTAACCTGCATGTCTTTGGACTGTGGGGGAAACCGGAGCACCCGGAGGAAACCCACGCGGACACGGGGAGAACATGCAAACTCCACACAGAAAGGCCCTCGCCGGGCACGGGGCTCGAACACGAACCTTCTTGCTGTGAGGCGACAGCGCTAACCACTACACCACCGTGCCGCCCCCCAAGAAATGTTCAAAATAATAAATCTGTGTATCATATTACACTATTTAAGGACATCCCGGTTGTTAAGAAGCGTTTATGCAACACGAACATGCAACGTATTGAGAAGTATCCGTGAGATTATTCCTTAGGAAGCTATTAATGACTCAGGTGATGTTCACCTCCGACCTGAGTAGCATCCAAAAAATGATAACTAGCGCATTCCTGTGAAAGAGTACAATGTTTGGAGGAATGCCAATCTTTGACTCGACCTTATTAATTAGCGCTAGCAGTGCTGACGCAAATTGTTACTCTCACTCAGGATCATTCTACTTTCTTCTTCTTCTTCTTTTTCTTATTTTATTATTATTCTCCTAATGTTTTAAGAACGCTATTTCTCCGTCAGGTTTCAACCAATCATCACCTACACTACCGTTCAAAAGTTTGGGGTCACCCAGACAATTTTGTGTTTTCCATTAAAGTCACACTTTTATTTACCACCATAAGTTGTAAAATGAATAGAAAATATAGTCAAGACATTTTTCTGGCCATTTTGAGCATTTAATCGACCCCACAAATGTGATGCTCCAGAAACTCAATCTGCTCAAAGGAAGGTCAGTTTTATAGCTTCTCTAAAGAGCTCAACTGTTTTCAGCTGTGCTAACATGATTGTACAAGGGTTTTCTAATCATCCACTAGCCTTCTGAGGCAATGAGCAAACACATTGTACCATTAGAACACTGGAGTGAGAGTTGCTGGAAATGGGCCTCTATACACCTATGGAGATATTGCACCAAAAACCAGACATTTGCAGCTAGAATAGTCATTTACCACATTAGCAATGTATAGAGTGGATTTCTGATTAGTTTAAAGTGATCTTCATTGAAAAGAACAGTGCTTTTCTTTCAAAAATAAGGACATTTCAAAGTGACCCCAAACTTTTGAACGGTAGTGTAATTTCACATGAAGAATACATCTGGGCTGAATTACATTGCTATGACTTTTGGTGCTGATCTGGATCACCGAACCAGAATGATCCATGAAAAACAGGCTTTTTTTTCAATCACTTATAACTCTGTCAATTTTCCTGATTTTTTCAATCAGTTTTTTTTATTTTGTTCAGCAAAATGACCTTCAGCTTAGCCTTCAATTGACAAAGGTCAGCTAGCGCAAATTACCGTGACTTTAGTCAGAATCTCTATCGAGTTCTTGATTCTATTTCTGGCAACGGTGTGTTTTTCGAGCCTAAGCACAGGGCAAATTTGTTGTGTTTTGATCCAAACACAGCAGACAATAAGTGCACTACTACTAGTACTAGTAATACTACTGAGTGTGCACTTCATCATTATCCTTCACATAGTGCAGCATTTGAGCACCAAAATGGAATCAGTTCAGGGTTAAATAGAAAATAGGAGATTGTTATTGATTCAAAACAAAACACACACACACACACACACACACACACACACACACACAAAGATATGTGTAAAGATATTTACAAAAGTATCATTTAATGTTTTCACTCAAATAATCAGAAAAACTGCACATCTAAAAAAAAAAAAACCCACCACAATCTGGCAAAATTATTAGCACCCTTAAAGAATATTGAAAATTAAAAAGCCACATATGAGCAATTCCAGCATTATGGACGTGACACTTGAACTTAAAATGGCAACAAATGACCCAGTGCATGTTTTATTGTCTCCCAGTATTTAAACAGGTGTTGCATATTTTAAGGCTGTACCATACTGGAGAAGTGATAGAACAAAAACAATTCCCATAGTACATCTAGGGCATGCCAGAAAATGCCAATAAAAGATGCGTTATGGATGTGACAGAAAAAGTATCACTTTTCTTGGGTGACTGTACATTTTTATCAAACTCTGTGAAATTGTAAACCTAATGTCGAAATGGAGATATCCATTTGATAGAGGGGTCCAAGGTGAATATTAAAAAATCTTTGTTTAAAATATTTTGTATTTCATGCAGAGTTTCGGAAAGAAAAGTCAGCGTTATGGATGTGACGAAATTCCGTTATGGATGTGACGCGTCTGAAATGGACATGGCATATGTTTAGAAAATCAGCAATTTAACCACCATAACCCTTTGAAAAACTCTCTAAATATCAGCTAAAACTATCAAAGTTCTTAAATAATATTTAGGATGGCTATTGTTTTGCTGTTTTGTGGATTTTAGCATACATTTCTGTGGCTTGTGGCAATAATATAGAATTGTACATGATCAAAGTTGATTTTAGCTTGGGGTTTACATTATAAGAAAGAAAGACTGACAGTGACATTAGGTTGGTTACAAATTGGTTCAACTTATTCACATCTGTAAAATACAGGCCTAGGTGAGATCTCTGGGAGTGGTTTTGATGTATTACATGTTGCTTTATTTTTGCATGGTGAGGTTGACATTTACATGGAATTGCCCATATACAAAGGTGAGTAAAAACAAAACTTTACAAGTTTTCTTATGGACTCTACCGTATTTTCATCCTGGTCATGTTGTTGTTGTTTTTTTTCTCCTTGTGTGTTTTTCTTTGATGCTATCAGCTTGAAACATGTCAAAGAATGTAGGAATGTTCTACATATGCCTTTTATGGGTGACATTTACTCAAAGTGGAACTTTCCAGACCAGTGCAGAAGTGACTCAGGCCTAATTCTCAACTGCCAACGTGTCTGTATGTGTGTAGGGGGGAGAAGGTGTGTAAAGTGGGACAGGTATTTCTGAGTGTGCTGCAGTGAGACAGAAACAAGTCCCACAAGCTTCTGTGACTCAAGGACACCAAACCCTTCAGATCTGTGCTTTGGGGATCAACACACTGCTGCCAGGACGCCATTTTATTCATTTCATTTGTTTAACTTAATTCATTTTAATTTCCATCGGACTTTACATTGTGCTTCGGACCCTTCTTTTTGGTTCTCTTGAGTTTGTTTTAATAAACATTTTGGACATTGTGCAAATGCAAATATATTTAAAAAATAGAGGGAATGTAATAATATTCAACAAAATCATAATCACTTTGAATTAATCAATATTTATAAAATTAAATCATTTGAATAAATCTTTTTAGGAAAATATTGCTATTATTAACGTGTTTTACATGGTTAGATTTGACACAACATGATCTTTGCAAAAGATTTTTTTCAACATTCATGGGGTCAGGAATGGGATTGGAGGCAGAAGCAAACTCAGAGTCTTCATTTAAAGTGCACACATAAAGCAAAGATAAAAACTATGAAATAAACTGAGATATAAGCAAAATGGGGCGGCATGGTGGTGTAGTGGTTAGCGCTGTCGCCTCACAGCAAGAAGGTCCTGGGTTCGAGCCCCGTGGCCGGCGAGGGCCTTTCTGTGTGGAGTTTGCATGTTCTCCCCGTGTCCGCGTGGGTTTCCTCCGGGTGCTCCGGTTTCCCCCACAGTCCAAAGACATGCAGGTTAGGTTAACTGGTGACTCTAAATTGAGCGTAGGTGTGAATGTGAGTGTGAATGGTTGTCTGTGTCTATGTGTCAGCCCTGTGATGACCTGGCGACTTGTCCAGGGTGTACCCCGCCTTTCGCCCATAGTCAGCTGGGATAGGCTCCAGCTTGCCTGCGACCCTGTAGAAGGATAAAGCGGCTAGAGATGATGAGATGAGATAAGCAAAATGACATGGAGTAAAACAAGGTCATGAACACTGGAAAAACAACATGGGTATTGGTGAAGGCGAGACAAAGAAACATACAAAATTAAGGCTTTTATCCATGAGCAACATAGTGTGTGCCGGCAATGTTCACAGGCCATGGTGTGCTCTAGGAAATGCAGTCCGGAAGTGTAGTCTGGAAGTGCAGATCCCCCTCTAAGGAGAGGCTCCCAATGAACCAACTTGGCCATAAGAGGGTCTTGAGCCACTGGTTAGTGCACTGCCTACAGTGCATTAACTGGGTGGGGTGTTGGGAGGGCTGTCACGTCAGCCTCTGGTGTGGGCAGGATGTTGGGGGGCCGTCACATTGGCCTTTGGAATGGGCGCAGTGTTGGGAGGCTGTCATGTCAGCCTCTGGTGTGGGTGCAGTGTTGGGAGGCTGTCACGTCAGCCTCTGGTGTGGGTGCGGTGTTGGGAGGCCGTCACGTCAGCCTCTGGTGTGGGTGTGGTGTTGGGAGGCCGTCACATCGGCCTTGGGTGTGGATGCGGTGTTGGGAGGCCGTCACATCAGCCTTGGGTGTGGGTGCGGTGTTGGGAGGCCATTCATGTCGGCCTGTGGTGTAGGTGGGGTGTTGGGGGGGCCGTCACGTCGGCCTCTGGTGTAGACGGGGTGTTGGGGGGGTCCGTCACGTCGGCTTCTGGTGTAGGTGGGGTGTTGGGGGGGGCCGTCACGTCAGCCTCTGTGTAGGCGGGGTGTTGGGGGGGTCTGTCACGTCGGCTTCTGGTGTGGGCGTGGTGTTGGGAGGCTGTCACATCAGCCTCTGGAGTGGGTTCAGTGTTGGGAGGCCGTCACATCAGCCTTTGGAGTGGGCGTGGTGTTTGGAGGCCGTCACGGTGGCCTTTGGAGTGGGCATGGCATCAAGCACCGTCATGTCAGCCTCTGCTCTGTCTGGTGCCGACATGACAGCATAGTTTATATACAAATAAAAATTTAAAAATTAAGTGATTTCCAGTTTGTTCTTGAAAACATGTTTAAGTATCTCAGCATCACAAATATAGTATCATTTCACAGCAAGCTGGCTTAATTATATTTTTGGTCACTGTCAAAATTATTGGTACCCTTCAGGAATATCAGGAGTTTAAACATATGAGGATGCTGTATGGTTGTTTTTTTCCAAATTTTTGGAAAATACTGATTCCAAAAGTATAGAGTCCCAAAAATTATTATTTATTATAATTATTTTCATTAAAATCTTATTATTTAAAATTTTATTAGGGTGGCACGGTGGTCTAGTGGTTAGCACTGTCGCCTCACAGCAAGGAGGTTCTGGGTTCGAGCCCAGTGGCTGACGGGGGCCTTTCTGTGTGGAGTTTGCATGATCTCCCCGTGTCTGTGTGGATTTCCTCTGGGTGCTCTGGTTTCCCCCACAGACATGCAGGTTAGGTTAATTGGTGGCCCTAAATTGACCGTACGTGTGAATGTCAGTGTGAATGGTTGTTTGCCTCTGTATCAGCCCTGCGATGATCTGGTGACTTGTCCAGGGTGTATTCCACCTCTCACCCATAGTCAGCTGGGATAGGCTCCAGCTCACCCGCGACCCTGTACAGGATAAGCGGTTATGGATGATGGATGGATCGAAATCTCATCTCATCTCATCTCATCTCATCTCATCTCATCTCATCTCATCTCATCTCATTATCTCTAGCCGCTTTATCCTTCTACAGGGTCGCAGGCAAGCTGGAGCCTATCCCAGCTGACTACGGGCGAAAGGCGGGGTACACCCTGGACAAGTCGCCAGGTCATCACAGGGTTGACACATAGACACAGACAACCGTTCACACTCACATTCACACCTACGCTCAATTTAGAGTCACCAGTTAACCTAACCTGCATGTCTTTGGACTGTGGGGGAAACCGGAGCACCCGGAGGAAACCCACGCGGACACGGGGAGAACATGCAAACTCCACACAGAAAGGCCCTCGCCGGCCCCGGGGCTCGAACCCGGACCTTCTTGCTGTGAGGCGACAGCGCTAACCACTACACCACCGTGCCGCCCTAGGATCGAAATGTTATTAATAATTATTTTATTATAATTATTTTTATACCCAATTTTAAAATCGATGACGTCATAAATTCTGCTACATAAGCTTTCGATGTTTAAAGCTGCCTGTGCCAGGAGGTTAAAACATGTCTGTTCAGAGACTGAACCAAGCATATATCAAAATCAGTATAAAACCTGACCCCTCAATCAACTGATTGTGTGTTGATCTCATGTCTGCGGTGGTGATTGTACCATGGCATTCCAACAATTACAAGCATTACAACATAAGAAAATTCCAACAGGAAGAGACTAGAAGTATCAGCTTAATCACCTTTAATTATCACTTTGCTAATCAAATCAAGATAAGGCTGCTAGATACATGAATCAATAAATTTGTGACTAAACACACCCCAACCCTTCCTGAAACCATGGCTCATTAGGCAATATCAGAGACACCAGACATGTTTCTGCCAATCTTGAGTTTACGCAACAGGAAATGCTCTTGTGATTATGTGAAACTACGTGCGGTGCATGATGCATGCTGCAGCTCATTTTCTGCAAAAATAAGAGTGATATTGAAACATGAAACTTGTTTTTAATGGTGTTAAACCCAACATGTAGGCTTTCTGTGGTCTTACTTTTGCTATGAATGGCTCATGATCTTGTTTCTATTATTTTATCAACACAAAATATACCATTTCTGAAGTCGAACACAGCCAGCAAGATCATCGGTACCCCTCAGCCCTCCCTTATGGACATCTATCACTCCCGTCTCACCTGCAGAGCCATCAGCATCGCTGGTGACACCTCCCACCCTTCACACTCACTCTTCAGCCTCCTGCCCTCAGCTAAAAGGTACCAGAGCCTCCGGGCCCGCTCCACAAGACTGCTAAACAGCTTCATCTACCAGGCTGTCAGGATGCTGAACTCTGTCCACTACCTACCCCCTACCCCTGGTCTGTAACACATTCATTCACACAAGAAAACTACCTCATCCGTTTGCACATCACACCACAATCATTAGCATTACTGCTGTATCTGCCGCTATTGCTCATTTGCACTACTTTCATATACACCTCATAAGCTGCTCTTCTAGCACCTTCTCCGTTCTTGCACTGTATTGCACTACTGCTATTTTGTACATTGTTTGATTTTAGAGTGTATTTTTATCTATATTATCTATATTTATATATATTGTTTTTCTTAATTTTTTTAAATCTATTATCTATATTTACAACCCCGATTCCAAAAAAGTTGGGACAAAGTACAAATTGTAAATAAAAATGGAATGCAATGATGTGGAAGTTTCAAAATTCCATATTTTATTCAGAATAGAACATAGATGACATATCAAATGTTTAAACTGAGAAAATGTATCATTTAAAGAGAAAAATTAGGTGATTTTAAATTTCATGACAACACCACATCTCAAAAAAGTTGGGACAAGGCCATGTTTACCACTGTGAGACATCCCCTTTTCTCTTTACAACAGTCTGTAAATGTCTGGGGACTGAGGAGACAAGTTGCTCAAGTTTAGGAATAGGAATGTTAACCCATTCTTGTCTAATGTAGGATTCTAGTTGCTCAACTGTCTTAGGTCTTTTTTGTCGTATCTTCTGTTTTATGATGCGCCAAATGTTTTCTATGGGTGAAAGATCTGGACTGCAGGCTGGCCAGTTCAGTACCCGGACCCTTCTTCTACGCAGCCATGATGCTGTAATTGATGCAGTATGTGGTTTGGCATTGTCATGTTGGAAAACGCAAGGTCTTCCCTGAAAGAAACGTCATCTGGATGGGAGCATATGTTGCACTAGAACCTGGATATACTTTTCAGCATTGATGGTGTCTTTCCAGATGTGTAAGCTGCCCATGCCACACGCACTAATGCAACCCCATACCATCAGAGATGCAGGCTTCTGAACTGAGCGCTGATAACAACTCGGGTCGTCCTTCTCCTCTTTAGTCCGAATGACACGGCGTCCCTGATTTCCATAAAGAACTTCAAATTTTGATTCGTCTGACCACAGAACAGTTTTCCACTTTGCCACAGTCCATTTTAAATGAGCCTTGGCCCAGAGAAGACGTCTGCGCTTCCGGATCATGTTTAGATACGGCTTCTTCTTTGAACTATAGAGTTTTAGCTGGCAACGGCGGATGGCACGGCGAATTGTGTTCACAGATAATGTTCTCTGGAAATATTCCTGAGCCCATTTTGTAATTTCCAATACAGAAGCATGCCTGTATGTGATGCAGTGCCGTCTAAGGGCCCGAAGATCACGGGCACCTGGTATGGTTTTCCGGCCTTGACCCTTACGCACAGAGATTCTTCCAGATTCTCTGAATCTTTTGATGATATTATGCACTGTAGATGATGATATGTTCAAACTCTTTGCAATTTTACACTGTCAAACTCCTTTCTGATATTGCTCCACTATTTGCAGAATTAGGGGGATTGGTGATCCTCTTCCCATCTTTACTTCTGAGAGCCGCTGCCACTCCAAGATGCTCTTTTTATACCCAGTCATGTTAATGACCTATTGCCAATTGACCTAATGAGTTGCAATTTGGTCCTCCAGCTGTTCCTTTTTTGTACCTTTAACTTTTCCAGCCTCTTATTGCCCCGTCTCAACTTTTTTGAGATGTGTTGCTGTCATGAAATTTCAAATGAGCCAA
This sequence comes from Neoarius graeffei, assembly GCF_027579695.1. NCBI lineage: Eukaryota > Metazoa > Chordata > Actinopteri > Siluriformes > Ariidae > Neoarius > Neoarius graeffei. Next base: position 5,946,348 of record NC_083596.1, read on the forward strand.
TATTTGGCATGAAATTTCAAAATGTCTCACTTTCGACATTTGATATGTTGTCTATGTTCTATTGTGAATACAATATCAGTTTTTGAGATTTGTAAATTATTGCATTCCATTTTTATTTACAATTTGTACTTTGTCCCAACTTTTTTGGAATCGGGGTTGTATAAATATTATATATAGGTGTTTTTGTGTGTGTGTGTGTGTGTGTGTGTGTGTGTGTGTGTGTGTGTGTGTGTGTAATCTTTATCTGTTTTTTACAAGTAAGGTGAAAGAGAAACGGCATTTCAATTCTCCTATATGTCCTGGATATGCAGTGAATTGACAATAAAGAATCTTTGAATCTTTGATAAGGTTTATTTTGATATGATGTACCATTTTAAAACATGGTCTGTTTCTGAAAATGGGTAAAAATAGCATTTAGATCCTCTTGAGATAGATTAGCATTTGCAGAATTGGGTGGTGAGATAATCTCGTCAAAAGTTTGTGAACCCCTGACCATCACACCCATATGCGGTTCTTCTTCCAACTTCTGCCACAATGTTGGAAGCACACAATTGTACAGAATGGCTTTGGATGCTATAACATTACAATTTCACTTCACTGGATCTAAGAGATCCAAACCTGTTCCAGCATGACAATGGCCCTGTCCCAGGAACACATGGATTGAAGACACAGTTGGAGTGGAATAACTTGAGTGTCCTGCACAGAGCTGCACTGAACTCAACCCCACTGAACACTTTTGCAATGAACTGAAACATCGACTGCACCCCAGACCTCCTCACCTAACATCAGTGCCTGATCTCACCAATGCTCTTGTGGCTGCATCCCTACATCCACACTCCAAAATCTAGTGGAAAGACTTCGCAGAAGTCTTCCACACAAATCACTTCTTCTCCCTCAATTATTCACCGATTTTGATTCTTTCTGGCATCAAGGTAGGGGTACCTAGGGTGCATATAATTTCTACCCAGAATTGCTTAATTACAATTATTAGTGAAATGATGGACTAATTAAGCCTTAATGTGTATATAGCTTGCAACATTTATTGTGCAAGGTGGCTCACTTTAGATCGTTCCTTCTGGGCTAGACAGGGCCGGAGTGAGCTACGCCATCATTGACGGTCTCTTTCTTATTGCTGATATATAGTAATTAACGTAATACTACAATGCCCTCATGCCTCAATACCTTTTACACTAGTATTGAACCAGGAAGAAACATTGCATTAATTTCTAAGACTGTGCACAAGAGATGCTTCACAAAATGATGGCGGCCATCTTGTGTGTATTAACACGTAGGGAAAAAAACGTATACTGTAATCCAGGCTTTACATTATGCCTTGTTGCTATAAATATTTTTTTAAAGACAGGGTTCTCTACATGTTTATGCAATTGTTTTATATTTCATGAAAAAAAAGTCTGTTGATGTCAAGGTGAGAATGCATTATTGTTTTATTATTTTGAAAAGGAAAAAACAAGCAGTCTGTACAAGCAGGCCCTTATTTGAACTTGAACAAACTGTCCTGTGGTGAAGGTAAACAGTTACAGTGGGGCAAAAAAGTATTTAGTCAGTCACCAATTGTGCAAGTTCTCCCACTTAAAAAGATGAGAGAGGCCTGTAATTTTCATCATAGGTACACTTCAACTATGAGAGACAAAATGAGAAAAAAAATCCAGAAAATCACATTGTCTGATTTTTAAAGAATTTATTTTCAAATTATGGTGGAAATAAGTATTTGGTCAATGACAAAAGTTCATCTCAATACTTTGTTATATACCCTTTGTTGGCAATGACAGAGGTCAAACGTTTTCTGTAAGTCTTCACAAGGTTTTCACACACTGTTGCTGGTATTTTGGCCCATTCCTCCATGCAGATCTCCTCTAGAGCAGTGATGTTTTGGGGCTGTCGCTGGGCAACACCGACTTTCAACTCCCTCCAAAGATTTTCTATGGGGTTGAGATCTGGAGACTGGCTAGGCCACTCCAGGACCTTGAAATGCTTCTTACGAAGCCACTCTTTCGCTACCCGGGCGGTGTGTTTGGGATCATTGTCATGCTGAAAGACCCAGCCACGTTTCATCTTCAATGCCCTTGCTGATGGAAGGAGGTTTTCACTCAAAATCTCACGATACATGGCCCCATTCATTCTTTCCTTTACACGGATCAGTCGTCCTGGTCCCTCTGCAGAAAAACAGCCCCAAAGCATGATGTTTCCACCCCCATACTTCACAGTAGGTATGGTGTTCTTTGGATGCAACTCAGCATTCTTTCTCCTCCAAAAACGACAAGTTGAGTTTTTACCAAAAAGTTCTATTTTGGTTTCATCTGACCATATGACATTCTCCCAATCCTCTTCTGGATCATCCAAATGCTCTCTAGCAAACTTCAGACGGGCCTGGGCATGTACTGGCTTAAGCAGAGGGACACGTCTGGCACTGCAGGATTTGAGTCCCTGGCGGCGTAGTGTGTTACTGATGGTAGCCTTTGTTACTTTGGTCCCAGCTCTCTGCAGGTCATTCACTAGGTCCCCCCGTGTGGTTCTGGGATTTTTGCTCACCGTTCTTGTGATCATTTTGACCCCACGGGGTGAGATCTTGCTTGGAGCCCCAGATCGAGGGAGATTATCAGTGGTCTTGTATGTCTTCCATTTTCTAATAATTGCTCCCACAGTTGATTTCTTCACACCAAGCTGCTTACCTATTGCAGATTCAGTCTTCCCAGCCTGGTGCAGGTCTACAATTTTGTTTCTGGTGTCCTTTGACAGCTCTTTGGTCTTGGCCATAGTGGAGTTTGGAGTGTGATTGTTTGAGGTTGTGGACAGGTGTCTTTTATACTGATAATGAGTTCAAACAGGTGCCATTAATACAGGTAACGAGTGGAGGACAGAGGAGCCTTAAAGAAGAAATTACAGGTCTGTGAGAGCCAGAAATCTTGCTTGTTTGTAGGTGACCAAATACTTATTTTGCCGAGGAATTTACCAATTAATTCATTAAAAATCCTACAATGTGATTTCCTGGATTCTTTCCCCCCATTCTGTCTCTCATAGTTGAAGTGTACCTATGATGAAAATTACAGGCCTCTCTCATCTTTTCAAGTGGGAGAACTTGCACAATTGGTGGCTGACTAAATACTTTTTTGCCCCACTGTATTTGGAGAAAGATTACTGGTCATTTTATAGGACGCGTCAGTCAGTCAGTCATCGGGAGCGTATGGTAAAACCATAAAAGCAAATATAACCCTAAATGAGACATAAACAACATTTACATTATAGTCATTTGCGATGTGTTGTTTCTGCAGATGTCAATGACATCATGCATTTTGGAGTCTAGTAAAAAAAAAAGTCACAGATTTATTTTGCTTCCAGAAATCACAGACTAGTACCTAATGGTGTGTGTGTAAGAGACAAAGCACGAACGAGAGAGCTGCAGCCAAGTGTTTATGCACCACCTTAGTGAAACTAGGTTGCACAAAATATAGGACATGTCCTGACTTGCTAAAATATTCCCACTTCTTTCCTTTCACTCACATCTGCAGCAAAATAAACCAATTCTACAGTGTATACATGGATGGGAGGAGGAGGAGGGCGTCATGGCATAACGTTAAACTGAACCGACATTGTATATCCCTGTCAAGCACATTGCTGTCTCTATGGATACAAAATATGAGCAAAACATGAAGTAGACAGTGGAGAAGGGCACTCACAGAAATAGTGTTCCATCATCCAGGTTGCCTCAAAATGTGGAGAAAACTACGCACAATTAAACACACATGTTTCTCATGGAGAGACTTTGTGGCCATTTCGGAGAGATTGAGTGAAACCGACCAACCCTAATCTGGTTACAGTTATAGAAAATGAGACAATTGTTTCAGCCCTGACCTTTAAAAGCAAACGAATAACATTGTTTGGACAAATTCGTTTAACCACGGCAGAAACAAAGAAATTACAATAAGGCACTATAGTGAAAAGAGAGAACGATGTTTCCTAGCAACTTCAACATGTATAAACAAGCGATTCAGCATTCATTAGTCTTGTCATAACTTATTGAAATTCCTTGCCTTGCAGTGCATTTTCACAATAAATGTCTCTGTAGTTTTATATATTAACGTAGTCGTTCCAATATGTCTTTGTTTCCCTGGTAACAGCACATTCTGTGACCAAAGTGGAATAGTTGATATGGTGGAGGTTTTTTTTTTTGGAAGGAGTCTCCACCTGTGAAGGAACATCTGTGATCGTGATAGCAGGAACTTGTTTCACTGAACATTCCACGATATTAAATGTAACTATAAATGGATAAAAAGTAGCCCAAAAAGGGCGGCACGGTAGTGTAGTGGTTAGCGCTGTCGCCTCAAGGCAAGAAAGTCCGGGTTCGAGCCCCGTGGCCGGCGAGGGCCTTTCTGTGCGGAGTTTGCATGTTCTCCCCGTGTCTGCGTGGGTTTCCTCCAGGTGCTCCGGTTTCCCCCACAGTCCAAAGACATGCAGGTTAGGTTAACTGGTGACTCTAAATTGAGCGTAGGTGTGAATGTGAGTGTGAATGGTTGTCTGTGTCTATGTGTCAGCCCTGTGATGACCTGGTGACTTGTCCAGGGTGTACCCCGCCTTTCACCCGTAGTCAGCTGGGATAGGCTCCAGCTTGCCTGCGACCCTGTAGAAGGATAAAGCGGCTAGAGATAATGAGATGAGATGAGTATCCCAAAAACAGTTAGAGCTGGAAAATTGCTGTGGTATAAAAGGAAGATGAGTGAAATGCTTTAAGATGTGTTGTAATAGGAAAATAAGTGTAACTCCACTTCAGGATACTGCTCAGTGAGTGATTACTTTCTTACAACACCAAGCCCTGAGTGTGTTATTCCTTCCTGGACAGATGTTTCATCAAAATCATAAAGATGGGGGCGCTGGTGAGCCACAATGGAGTAAGACATGCTTTTCAGAGCTCCTGCAGACTCCTTGCCAATTTCATTAAAATATGACAGGTATGACTGCAAAACATAAGTAATATTATATATATATATATATATATATATATATATATATATATATATATATAAAATCAAAAAATCCTAAAAAGCCAAGCGAGATGGCAGCAAATCTCAGAAAATACAAGTACAATGGTTTGGCTAATTCAAGGCCTACCCACTCCAATCATTGTCAGCTGTCCATTGCTAGCAATGATGACTACTTCATTAGGATGCGCAGAAATGCAGATGGGCTGCCAGATCCACACCAGTGTGACAGAGCTGTCCGCAGTGGCGGCACGAATGGCCCAGCTGAGCCACCATGTAATATCTGGCCTCATGAGCTCTCGCATACTATTCTCATTTCCTGATGAAGTGCCTTGCACAGTAAGGTAAGACAAATGATGTCGTGCCCCCATTGTGTTGTCTCTCTGGACCTCCAGACCTGATGCCAAGTGGTGCACAAAAGTGCCAAAGACCTGACGGGTATGGAAGTTGCCCTGCAGAGTGATGCCATCCGTTGGCCATTTGAGTGGCTCTTCCGCATGCCATCTGGTGGTGTGCCATTGACCCTGTTGCACTGAAAAGCACCCTGCTGCCAGCACCTTATTGGTGATGTACTATTTAACCCATAGCTGGAACCCAGGCAGGTGCTACCACTGTAGGTCAGAGCAGACCTGGGAGCAATTCTGATTATGGGGTAACTCCACTCTCTCCAATACTAAGTCCTCCAGGACCTGAGACTCACCACCGGTTGCAGTTTAAAGTCATACCCAGGACTAACCCACTCCAATAACCCCTTGATAAAACATCCGAGCGACTCCCCACCAACCCTGCCTTCACCTGGGAGAACGACAACCATGGACATTGCATCAGTTAAGGCTGATATCCTTTCTGCCTTGAGAAAAGATCTTGAATTTGTAATAAGGGAGGAACTTAAGCGTGCCCTAGCAGGGGATTTCAAGTAACTAAAGAAGGAGATGCAGGCAATGAGGAGTGAAATAAATAACAACATGGTTGCAATTCATGCAGAAATCAACCAGGTGTAGAAGAAGGTGAATGACATGGAAGAGGGGCTATTGGCATGGTCGGATAAAGTCAGATAAAAACTACAGTGACCAACTTCCAAAATGTGAAGACATGGAAGGCAGGATGAGCAGAAGAAACATTCATATCACCGAAAGGCCAGGCTCAAGCTCGCCAGGGGCTGTATCTAAACTACTACAGGAGGTGCTTCACCTTGAGAGAGAGTTCTGGGTCGAGTGCTCACACCAGGGCTTGGTGCAGCAAAAACAAGGGGACAGACCTCGTGTCATCATTACAAAACTATACAACGAATGGGATGCCCTGGACATCCTGAGGAAAGCCCGGGACCGCAGCGGACAACTCGGTCTCAACGGTAATCAAATCACCATCTTCTCGGAATATACAGCCAGCATCACTAAGACCAGAGCTGCGTTCATGGACATCAGAAAAGTACTCGGCTGGTGACCCAGCGTTCGCTTTGGTATCCTTTTCCTGGCTTGGCTCCACATCTCCTACAACAGTGAAGAAAAGGAGTTCCTGGATGCAAATAAAGCTATGGATTGTCAAGAGAGACAAAATCATAAAGATACCGGACAACTATAATCAGAATCTATGTGGGGAGATAAATTTTGTCCAAGAAAGAAAGAGAAAAATTCAGATTCTGGATCATAATAAAATCAGATAGAAAAAAATGGAGCTGCAAATTTCTTCCTTTTTTTTTAGTTAAAAAAATGTTTAAACAAATCCCAAGCCAGAAGTGTTTCCGATGCCAAGAGCAACCCCGAGGCTCTGCATTCCCACGCTGAAGAGCCCCTAAACACAGCGTGACTCAGAAACATGAAGCGCATCCCGCATGGTGAGCGGCGGCATTCCTCCTGCAGCTCCGCCCCTCACACCAGTCCTTCCTCTGCGGGGAGCCTATGGCTCTACTCCTACCAAAAGCTGCTGCTCATGGGCGATTGGATAATGACTGCTCTCCATCTCCATCTCTCCATCTTGGCCTGAAAAAATACCAACAGATGCTATTTCAATCACAGCTCCAACCGAGAGATGCTCAAGCTCCATTTTTCCCCAAGTTTCCAATAATAAAAATAGCAGAGTGCTAAATATAAACATCATGGAATCCTGTAAATGTATTAATGTTGACGTTTCCAATCAGTGAAGAATAAATCACTCCTTTATGCAATATGTAATAGGATGAATAAACCACTCATGGGGTTTTAATCATGTTTCATTTGGGTTTCGTTTTCCTGATCTGTGTTCAACAAGCCATTTTAATGTCACTTTAACTTGGAGCTGTCGGTTCTCCAACTCATGGAGGTCCATATTTTAGTGCTGAGGTTGCGGAGCAAATATTTAGAGTCTTTTTATTATAGATGGTTATTGGGGGAGAAAAAAAGAAAAACCGATAAAATCAAACCACCAGCAAATATGAGATTTATTATTATGTGCTTCTCTGAGTATGATCTCACATGCTGCATGCGTAAATATTCATGACTCGATTTATATGAAAACAAAATTGACAATGGTTAGAAATGGGGTGGGGTGGTGTTGGGTTGGGGGCAGGGTTTACATTTTTAACATTTCTTAGGGGTTTCATTCATATGAAAATAAACACAATCCAACCACATTTGTTTGAATTTCCATGAGCTCAGATTCTTGTTTTATTAAATTAGTCCTTGTGGTTTTTAGTAAGGACTAAAACATGTAGAGTCCATGCTATAATAAAAAACTAATCATCAATGTTCCTTTCTTTTCCTCCTTCTGATACACAGCTCTCCACTCGCATCTCTGCTTGCCTGCGTGACATCCAGTGCCGGATGGACAACCATCACCTGAAGCTCAACCCAGGCAAGACAGAGGTAATCTACATTCCTGCGCCATCCTCTCCACCTCTGGACATTGTCATCTCCCTGGGGGACATCTCTAGGTCTCCTTCACCCAGTGCGAAGAGCCTAGGGGTCATGTTCGATGACGAACTCTCCTCCTCAGCGAACACTGCTGCAGCGACCCAGATATCTAGATTCCTCCTCTACAACATCTGAAGGATCTGCCCTTTTCTTACTACCTACTCTACTCAGCTCCTGGTCCAAGCACTGATCCTCTCCTGCTTGGACTACAGCAACTCTTTCCTTGCTGGCCTTCTAGCTTCTGCCATCAGACCCATGCAGCTCATCCAGAATGCTGCAGCTTGCCTGGTCTACAACCTCCCTCGTTCTTCCCATGTCACCCCTCTGGTTGCTGACCTGCATTAGCTACCTATCGCAGCTCACATCAAATTTAAGACATTGGTGCTAGCTTACCAGGCTCTCAAGGGGTCAGGTCCAGCATACGTCCAGAGTCTGATCCACCCCTACCCGCCAGCCAGAACCCTACGCTCCGCTACTACTGGTCGTTTCCACATGCATCACTTCTTCCCCCTCAGTTCTTCACTGATTTTGATTCTTTCTGGTATGAAGGTAGGGGTACTTAGGGTGCATATAACTTCTACCCAGATTTGCTTCATTACAATTATTAATGAAGTTATGGACTAATTAAGCCTTAATGAGCAGTTCAACAAAAATCGCTTCTTCTTCTTCTGCTAGTCCTAATATTCCAATGATCCTGACCTCTTCTGCTCTCCAGACCTGCCTGATCCATCCTGATGCCCTACTTCTGGTTGAAGTTCTTATCACTTCACTCCTACTGAGGATGGTCCCATATGGATAGCCTAAAGATGCACTTAAAAACTGTGAAGACGGCTTCGGACTGCAGTTGATGCAATCGCCATGTTAACTTCAGGACTGCAGTTGCCATGGACAGTAGACTTCATGTTGAATTCCCTCGTTACACGATTGCTTTTTTTTTGATGAAATATCACACAGTTATAGTCTTCACAGTTATAATCTTCACAGATATAGTCTTAATCAGTTATTAGCTCATCCGGCCAACAGGTGATGAGTTTATGCCATCATGTGTTGTCCGTCGTCCGTCCATTGGGCATCGTCCACATTTCACGAAAATCGCTTCTTCTCTCTCAATTCTTCACTGATTTTTATTCTTTTTGTCAGGAAGGTAGGTCTGCCTGGGGTGCATATAGCTTCTACTCAATTAATAATGAAGATATGGAGTAATTAATCAATCCCTAATGAGCAGTTTCCATACAACTTGCTTCTTCTCCTTCAATTCTTCACCGATTTTGATTCTTTCTGATATGAAGGTAGGGGTACTTAGGGTGCATATAACTTCTACCCAGATTTGCTTCAGTACAATTATTAAGGAAGTTATGGACTAATTAAGCCTTAATGAGCAGTTCAACAAAAATCGCTTCTTCTCGGTCAATTCCTCGCTGTTTTGGATTCTTTCTGGCAAATGGGTCGGTATTCCTAGGGTGGATATCGCTTCTATATATATAGCTTGTATATTGTGTATATAGTTTGCAACATTTATTGCGCAAGTGGCCCACTTTAGATCGCTCCTTCTGGACTAGATGGGGCCAGAGTGAGCTACACCGTCATTGACGTTCTCGTTATTATTATGTCCCCTTTAATATATTTTTATGTCTACACAGAACTGTGTCGTGGTCGGTACCGGAGTCTCTCTTTATTGAGCCGATTGTCCTGTAATTACTGCACTGTCTTGCATTCTTTTTGCACTATGTAGTCCTTTGTGGATCTGTATAGTCTCATGTATACCTTGTACTACATAATGGTTTTATGTAGCATCATCATGTACCTGGAGGAACGTTGTTTCATTTCACCGTACACCTGCTGTACCAACTTCACTGCAAAAAATGATCTCTTGTTGAGAGAAAATATCTTTAATATGGATGAATTTATCTATTATTTCTTATTAGAAGTTTACTAGAACTCAAATATAAGATTATTTAGCTTACTTTGAGACGCTTTTACTAATTTCAAGCCTTAAATTTTCTTATTCTATTGGCAGATAATTTTGTTTCTTTCTCGAATTGAAAGCTTAAAATGAGCAAAATTATCTGTCAATAGAATAAGAAAATTTAAGGCTTGAAATTAGTAAAAGCGTCTCAAAGTCAGCTAAATAATCTTATATTTGAGTTCTAGTAAACTTCTAATAAGAAATAATAGATAAATTCACGGCGGCATGGTGGTGTAGTGGTTAGCGCTGTCGCCTCACAGCAAGAAGGTCCTGGGTTCGAGCCCCGGGGCCGGCGAGGGCCTTTCTGTGTAGAGTTTGCATGTTCTCCCCGTGTCCGCATGGGTTTCCTCCGGGTGCTCCGGTTTCCCCCACAGTCCAAAGACATGCAGGTTAGGTTAACTGGTGACTCTAAATTGAGCGTAGGTGTGAATGTGAGTGTGAATGGTTGTCTGTGTCTATGTGTCAGCCCTGTGATGACCTGGCTACTTGTCCAGGGTGTACCCTGCCTTTCGCCCGTAGTCAGCTGGGATAGGCTCCAGCTTGCCTGCGACCCTGTAGAAGGATAAAGCGGCTAGAGATAATGAGATGAGATGAGATAAATTCACCCATATTAAAGATATTTTCTCTCAACAAGAGATCATTTTTTGCAGTGTTGCTGGATCACCAATGTGATCATGTCAGCCATGTTGCCTTTATAATCCTATCGCAAAATCAAATGCAATTCATAGCAAGCCAAAATGAAAACGTAACCTCATTGTTGGTGTTTTTTTTTCTTTTCTTAAAGAACCACTCGTTGACATTTTCATCCAAGAGCATCATTCCTTACCACATGCTTAGTGCTAGAACATAAACTTTACACAATGGACAGAAGGTTTATATCTCGCTGGACCTCCATGGCTAAATATTTCCCTTTCTACATGGAGGTTTATGTCTCACTGGGGGTGAAGGACCACATGTGTTTCTCAGAAATGTGTCATGCGATAAAACAGACACGAGTTAAACAGAAAAGCGGAACTTCTTTAAATCCAATGTTTATCACAGCTCTCGTTTTCACCTCCTCTTTCCACCTTTAAATCACTATATTATGTGGAACTGCTGTGACTCTACACACCAGCAGCAGCAGCAGTGTGGTGATTTATACCTCGAGCTATAGTGTTCTAAAAATAACAGTAATAAATCCTTTACAAATATCTTTCCTGATATCATTAATTAAAAAAGTTTTGAGATTATCTGATGGAAGGTTTAACTCTTTCATGGCTGAATTTGTCCATAAAAAGTGGACAGATCTTTGTATTTACAACTGTAGTTTGGGAATAAATTCTACTTTCAAGTCATAGATATTCCAAAATTCAACTCCCAAAACTTTTTCAAACATTTCCACTAAAGACATTTATTAAATAGAAATATCAAGTCAAGCTTATTTGTATAGCGCTTTTAACAATAAACATTGTCGCAAAGCAGCTTTACAGAATTTGAACGACTTAAAACATGAGCTAATTTTATCCCTAATCTATCCCCAATGAGCAAGCCTGTGGCGACGGTGGCGAGGAAAAACTCCCTCAGACGACATGAGGAAGAAACCTCGAGAGGAACCAGACTCTAAAGGGAACCCATCCTCACATGAGCAACAACAGACAGCATGACTATAACATTAACAGTTTTAACACACTGCAAAAAATGGCCTTTCAAAAATAAGAAATAAAAGATTAAAACAAAGCATATTTGCTTGAATCAGGTGAAAAAAATCTGCCAGTGGAACTAGTCAAATTTGACTTGGTAAGATTTCTTAAAGTAAGATGAAAAATCTAACCTGTTTTTAGATGAAATAATTCCAAAATAAGATTGGGGAACTTATTATGCGAGATCTGATTAACTCAAAATAATCAAAATAGTTCTTATAACAAGATTGTACTTCTTACATTTAGCCATTCAAGTCATTTTTATTTATTTCATTTTAAGGGTATTTCACTTAAATTCATGACAAAGTCTTAGCAGTAAAAACTGAATTTAAGATGAATATACTAATATTAGGATTGTTAAATTCTACAACTAAGCATTGCTAGCTTAAAAAGATTCTCCTTTTGTGACCTGTAATTAGTAAAACACTCTAGATATGAGACCAGAGACTATCTTGAATCAAGTTGACGACACGTGTAGCATTGCAACACGTTTATTTTTTCCCCATTTCAACATTCAAACATTAAAACATCTCTTAAGATTCCACTTCCCCAGGACCTCAGGCACCAAAATAAATAAATAAATAAATAAATAAATAAAAGTCTACGCATTTTGACTTACAGTGCTTACACAACGCCAAAGCAACAGTGCATTTTGGGGGCACTGACTATTCATGTGTACAGTACGAGGGGTTTACAAGATCAGGCACAAAAACAAACAAACAAACAAACAAACAAACAAACAAACAAACAAAACACTGAAGTTAACTCCCAGCATTCCAAAAAGATGTCACTAAAACGCCCTCCACTCACTCATAGCCTTTTTGAAGGCACTTGTCTGGTCTCGAGTATGTACAGCATCTAGAAGGAGCTCACTCTGAATGACTGAGAAAACAGTCGCAGTAAACTTAGGATCTGTAAGGTGGAGTTGAATTGTAATGAAAGATTCAAAGATTTCAGTAAAGTTCATTTATTCCCAAAACAAGCATACTTTTTTTTTCTTGAAACAAGATGAACCGCATTTGACAAATGTCCAAAATGTACTTACTTGTTTTAAAAAAAAACTTGTTTTATTTTCAAAGGTGCTCCAAATAAGACTTTTTCGAGACATTTTGTCTATACAAGATTTTCAAGATGGACTGTCTAAAAACTAGCCTTTCTAGCTAAATGAGGTTTTGCTTGTTGGGCAATTATGTCTTATAATAAGGGTGGCTAGATGTTTTGACTTGAAAATAGACAAATAAACTTCCTAAGATTTTTATTTTTTGCAGTGCAAGAAGTCAGTTTTGTTGATGTTATAACTCGTTACTGATGGAAACTTGAGTGCAAAACTGTTCATGACAACTGCAGTCCTAAAGTTAGCAAGTCAACTGTAGTCCTCAGCCATAAAAGCATTACTGTAAGAGTCCAGAGCGTCTTCCAGGTGTGACTTTCAACTGTCCTCATGGGGCCGTCCTCCACAGGAGCGATGCGATGAGATTCCAACCAGACACAGGGCACCAGGATGGATCAGGCAGGTTCGAGGAGCAGAAGAGGTTCAGCATCTCGATCCCAGTACCCACATGTAACTCAGAGGGACAGATTTTTTTTTTTTTTTTGGGGGGGGGAGAAATATCCAAGATAAAATATGAATTTCTGTGTATTTCTGTCTATATGTAAATATGTTTCTATTAAAAGAAATGGGGCGGCATGGTAGTGTAGTGGTTAGCACTGTCGCCTCACAGCAAGAAGGTCCGGGTTCGAGCCCCGTGGCCGGCGAGGGCCTTTCTGTGCAGAGTTTGCATGTTCTCCCCGTGTCCACGTGGGTTTCCTCCAGGTGCTCCGGTTTCCCCCACAGTCCAAAGACATGCAGATTAGGTTAACTGGTGACTCTAAATTGACCGTAGGTGACTTGTCCAGGGTGTACCCCGCCTTTCGCCCGTAGTCAGCTGGGATAGGCTCCAGCTTGCCTGCGACCCTGTAAAACAGGATAAAGCGGCTACAGATAATGAGATGAGATACACATTCGATGGAACAATTATAGATTTTACAAAAAGTTAAGAACAGGGGTGTAACTTACCAATATCCAATGCTGAGCAGGAAACCTTCTCATTGGATATTCGCATCAGCTCCAACGTGTGACGTCATGTTGTCTTGACAACCATGTAATATCGTAAACCATATTCAACGCTCATTCTCCATTGGGCAGAGTGGCGTAATACACATAGGATAAGCGATATGCTAACAATATTGCATGCTATCAAACCAAATGAATGAAACCTGCTCGAAGGGAATAGAACACATTTTTATTCCATCGAAAAAGCATCCTGTATGTATAATAAGTCATTAACATCGCATCTTATGATGTCGCTTCAGAAATAGTCATCATGATTTTAATCTGCATTTAAGATTTTTTAGACTTTTTTTAGCCATATATTAGGACTTAAAACATTCGTTGAAAGGCCTGGGGGGAAAGAAAGGACTAGTTTTGGCCGTATACTCGTGTTTCACGCTTTACTGAAAAGACGTGAGAAGAAGGTTGTGCCTAAAGCAGGCTCCTGGCTCGGATAGGAGAGGGATCTCTGAATCACTGTGGTGTAATAAAGAGGCTTAACGTTTGTACTGCTGTTCCTGAGCCTTTACAGCTGACTCAGAGACGCCACTTCTGAAAGTCTCATTTCTCTAAAAGAGAAATCGGAGAAACAGTGGGTTTCAGTGACAGTACAAGTGAATGATCCGATCATGAAAGAATAAAGATAATAATAAAAATACACAAAGGAGAGGAATAAAGATGTGTGCTTGTGTTGTGTTATAAAAAGATAGATATAAAACCTTGTGAAAGGGAGTCATGATGTAAGAATCGACACCACAAGTCCTTTTACAATTGACAAGTCATAGCTGATGTTCTCGGATTCTCTTTTAATGAGGACCATGCATTTTAATCCGCATGCCTCGACCCAAAAATAGACTCATGATTCATCCATCAAGAAGAGGTAGTCAGGAACGGAAGCGATCATTCACTAAGGCACTGCTAACCTTTTCTAAAGCTGCAGCTGAACACTTGATTGGGCGTGTAGAGGTCAAGCCCTGTAAATATAGTCATAGACTCACCCTACCTTTATGGAAACAGTGCTTCCCTTTCATAATGGGATTACGTGAGTAATACATGATTAAATAAAGGTGTGAGTGTAAACTATGCATATATAAAACTACGTGAGCATAGAAATCACATGAAAGTAAATTAATTGTGTGTGAGAATCACTTCATGAAAAATTAATCGTGTAAATTATCATGTGAACAGAAATGAATCGTGTGTAAAGAATCACATATCGAAGTCAATGAATCATACAGTATGTAAGGATTTGTATATAAAATAAACGAATCATGAATGAAGAATCACAAGTAAAAATAAATGAAACAAAACTCACAAGGGAAAATAAATGAATCATGTGCAAAGAATTGCATATAAAAGTAAATTAATCATACGGTATGTAAGGAGGGAGTTTGCATGTTCTCCCTGTGTCCGCGTGGGTTTCCTCCGGGTGCTCCGGTTTCCCCCACAGTCCAAAGACATGCAGGTTAGGTTAACTGGTGACTCTAAATTGACCGTAGGTGTGAATGTGAGTGTGAATGGTTGTCTGTGTCTATGTGTCAGCCCTGTGATGACCTGGCGACTTGTCCAGGGTGAACCCTGCCTTTCGCCCGTAGTCAGCTGGGATAGGCTCCAGCTTGCCTGCGACCCTGTAGAACAGGATAAAGCGGCTACAGATAATGGATGGATGGATATGTAAGGAGTCATATATAAAAATAAATGAATCATATATAAAGAATCGCATGTAAAAATCAATTAAAGAAAATTCACAAGTGAAAATAAATGAATCGTGTGAAGAATAACACATGAGAATAAATGACTCACAGTATGTAAGGAGTCACATATAAAAATAAACAAATCATGTATAAAGAATCAGATGTAAAAATAAATGAAACCTAAAACTCACAAGTGAAAATAAATGAATCATGTGCAAAGAATCACTTGTGAGAATAAATGAATCCTGCATAGAGAGCCATGGATGAAAATAAGTGAATCATAAATGGAAATTGATGGATGAAATAAATGAAAATAAATGGGTGAAAATAAATGAATCATGTGTAAAGAATCACATTTGAAAACTAGACTGCATTTCCGCAGAGAAAATGCAAAGTGTGCTTGCTGAGCTGTAGCAGAACAGCTATCATGCTAGCATGCTAAAAGCTAGCATGCCAACATGCTAATGCCAACATGTTAACAACTAGCATGCTAAAAGTTAGCATACTAACATGCTAACAGCATACTAACATGCTAAAAGCTAGCATGTTAACATGTTAATGCTAACATGCTAATAGATAACATGCTAATAGACAACATGCTAACAGCTAGCATTCTAACATGCTAATGATTAACATGCTATTTGTTAAAATTCTAACACTTTAAGGCTAATATGCTGACAGCTATCATGCTAACAGCTAACAGGCTAACATGCTAATGGCTAGTATGTTAACTTTTAGCATGCTAACACGCTGAGGGTGACATGCTAACAGCTAACATGCTAACAGTTAGCATGCTAACATGCTCAGGCGAACTCACTAACAGCAAACATGTGAACTCTGCATGCTACCATGCTAATCCTAACATGTTAACAGCTCTCATGATAACATGCTAACAATTCATGAGCTAACAGCAGGCATGATATCGTAATGGGTAACATGCTAACAGCTAGCATGGTAACACGTGAATGCTTATGCTAATTGCTATCGTGTGTGCGTGTAAGTATTCCTAATAAAGTGGCCATTGAGTTGAAGTTGATTCGCTGTCAAAGTCTCAAATGAGCAGATCCTTGCCAAATGCATCATCACCTATGGGGGAAGGGAGGAACGACTCAGTCAAGCTTCCATTGATTAGCGCCAAAATGGAGAAAAAATGGACAGATGAAAGGCAAGACAAAGCCGAGTGCGGGTCAGAACCGATATCATGTGTGTGATGGTGATTTGGCCTGAGGTGCCGTATGAAGTTTGGTGGATGTGTGGTGAAGTGTTACTGAGCAAAACTCCATTCATCTGAATTTGGCCAAAAATCAATGGAAGCCAATGGAGGTAAAAAGAGATGCATGAAAACCAAGGAAAAGACGAGTGCAGGTCTCAGATGAGGGGATGGACCTGTGCGGGGACTTGGCCTGAGGCATCAAGTGAAGTTTCTTGAAGTTTGGTCACTTGGTTAAAAAAATTGATGGAGAGTGAAAGTTTTTCTCCTGAAACACCATTCATTTTCAATGGGGCCAAAAATCAATGCAAACCTATGGAGGAAAAAGGGATGAGCAAAAAGAAAGGAAAAATATGAGTGCGGGTCAGAACCGGTTGCATGTATGTGTCGGGAGAGTTGGCCTGAAGTATCACATGAGGTTTGGTGCATCTGCGATGGAGCGTGTCCGAGTAGGACGATTCGATTCATGAGCCCTATTCATTCTCTATGAGAAAAAACAAAAAGAAAAACGACAAGAACAAGAGAACAGGTGCGTTGATCCAAAAGCTGTATACAAGCACACTACACCACTTTGGGCCAGACGTCTCAGAGTAGTGGAGGAGGAGTGGTGGATCCAAAAAACGTGTCAGAATAAGGCAGAATAAGTAAACTTAAAGTGCCATTCCACCATTGGATGTATTCTTTGGCATAAAATACAATATATTTTGACAACATATATAAATGGTATCACTAGACAGAGAAATCTTTTAGCTTCAAAATTATATATCAAACATAATTTTTTGACAACGACAAATATATTAATTTTGCAACCAAAGTCACCTACCCTTTTAATTTCCGTGCGTGATGTCATCGGCAGGTTCCCCTTCTTGTGTACCACGTGACGTGTGATGTGGCACATATTATCAGCAATGGCGGATAGAATGTGATAAAAATAATACCAATAAATCTAGCTAATACCAATAAATCTAGCTAACTGAAAGATTAACTCAAACTTTTTCGCAATTTTTTTGGCCCCCATATACGAGGAGAAATGACTCTCTCACTTTGGGGGTTTCCTGGTCTAAAAATAGACCGACATGTGGTACACAAGAAGGGGAACCTGCCGATGACATCACGTTTCACTACCGCGCGGAAATTAAAAGGGTAGGTGACTTTGGTCGCAAAATTAATATACTTGTCGTTGTCAAAAAATTATGTTTGATATATCATTTTGAAACTAAAAGATTTCTCTGTCTAGTCATGTTGTCATAAAATATATTGTATTTTATGCCAAAGAATACATCCAATGGTGGAATGGCACTTTAAGAAGAACAATAGTGTGCTTGCCTTTGGCCTTTGGCAAGCACACTAATAAATGAATTATTTAAAAATAACCAATTGCTTAAAGGTAGACCGCCTTTCAGATTTTTCAAGTTTAGGTCATAAAAACAATTTTCCTTGACACCCAATTATTTTTGTTGAGTGACTGAAAGCTACTAAATTTGAATCACACACTTCCAATTTTATTAGTTTTTTTTCTAATAGAACAACTAATGAATTTATCTCCACGTGGCCCGAAATTCTCTGCTATTTTTTCCTGCTTCACCATGACCCAATTCAAGATACTATGTTATGCATCACATGGTGGGCTTTCCCCGTTCACGCAAGGCATTGTGGGATGCAAATTTGAAACAGGAGAGAAAAATGGAGGATGCGAGTGTGTGAATGAAACATGAAAGAGCGACTACAGTAACGGAAAGAAAGCGAGAAGAAAAGACGTTATGTTATATACGAAGGAAAGGAAACGCAGGACCAAACTAATAAATATCGGCGCTCAGCGAGCACCTCGGTGTGATCAGCTGTTCGTTTAGCGACAGAATGATGGAACTGTCAGTGCACGCTCAAAGGTAAACCTGCGCATGCGCACACGGACTTCCTCTGTCTGCTTGACTGCGCGAAGCGAGCGATTTCATGCACATTATTTGCTTAATCCCCTCAAATTAAATAACTTCCCAGCCACAGAACAGCCTGATTTTATATATATATATGAGATATTACAGAAATAAACATGTATCACAATGACCAAATTTCACAGGGAACTAAATTTCAACAATTATGAAATCGTAAGCCGTATAGCTTTAAAAAATGCATGTGAAAATTAATGGACTGTGTAAAAAAAAACCTTCACATGGAAAAATAAATAAATTGTAAAAAGTCCGAATTGTATGAAAAAAAATCATGAATCATGTGTGAAGAATCACATAAGAAAATAAATGAATCAGGTGTAAAATATCACATGAAAATGAACGAATTGTGGAAAACAAACAAAACCTCTGCATTGCATGTTGAAAATGTGTGAAATATACAATGTGAAGTGTCTACAACCACGTATAAATATCACACATGAAGAACCATATGATTGTTTACTTGTGACATTCATGTGACAAGAAACGTCTTGTTCGTTAAACAGATTCAGTCTGGAGGTTCTGTAGTAAAGTCAAGGATCAGAAGTGTTACTTTATTTAAAACACACAGGAAGTGCTACTTAGGTGGTGGTGTGTGTGAGTGTGTGTGTGTGAATGAGGTTATCTACAAGTTACAAGCCCAGGATGAAGAACAGCACAGGCATAATTAACCACAAACCTCCATAAACCCAACAGTCCAGTTTTATGACTGGAAAAAAGTGACATCACATGACTGCTGACATCACACCCTGACATTCTGAGGCCGCTGGCCAAATCATTTCAGTGACGTCTGACTCACAGCATCACATGGGTTCCTTACCTTTGCATAATGCATCATGTATTTGGGAATGTGGTATTTCAGGTGATCTTTGTATGTTTATGTCATTCCACGCAATGACCTCGTTAACAGAATGATGGTGCAGAACAACGTGACGGCGGACCACCGTAATCTACATAAATGAACTCTGACTCAACTGCACAAAACATGCAAACAAGGTTCTACTTATAGACTTGACAGAGAAACACCCTTCTGTAAAACTGTAGGATTTTACAGAAAATCATATTTATCTTATTTGTATAAAATTGGACATTATCACAAAGCAGATTAAGAGAAATATATAAATTCTCAATAATATACATTTTATATATATATGAATTTATGAATTTATAAATATATACTTAATGAGCAATCCAGAGGTCACAGTGGTGAGGAAAAACTCACAGAAACGACAAGAGGAAGAAACCTTAAGAGGAGCCCGACTCAGAAGGGAACCAATCTTTATTTGGGTGTCACCAGATAGTGTGATTATAAACGACAGCATCAATGAGGGCATAGCTCACTCCAGCCCCGTCTAGTCCAGAAGGAATGTTCTAAAGTGGGCCACCTTGTGCAATAAATGTTGCAAACTATATACACTATATACAAGCTATATATAGAAGCGATATCCACCCTAGGAATACCGACCCATTTACCAGAAAGAATCCAAAACGATGAGGAATTGACCGAGAAGAAGTGATTTTTGTTGAACTGCTCATTAAGGCTTAATTAGTCCATAACTTCATTAATAATTGTAATGAAGCAAATCTGGGTAGAAGTTAAATGCACCCTAAGTACCCCTACCTTCATACCAGAAAGAATCAAAATCGGTGAAGAATTGAAGGAGAAGAAGCAAGTTGTATTGAAACTGCTCATTAGGGATTGATTAATTACTCCATATCTTCATTATTAATTGAGTAGAAGCTATGTGCACCCCAGGCAGACCTACCTTCCTGCCAAAAAGAATAAAAATCAGTGAAGAATTGGGAGAGAAGAAGCGATTTTCGTGAAATGTGGACGATGCCCAATGGACGGACGACGGACAACACATGATGGCATAAACTCATCACCTGTTGGCCGGATGAGCTAATAACTGATTAAGACTATATCTGTGAAGATTATAACTGTGAAGACTATAACTGTGTGATATTTCATAAAAAAAAAGCAATCGTGTAACGAGGGAATTCAACATGAAGTCTACTGTCCATGGCAACTGCAGTCCTGAAGTTAACATGGCGATTGCATCAACTGCAGTCCGAAGCCGTCTTCACGGTTTTTAAGTGCATCTTTAGGCTATCCATATGGGACCATCCTCAGTAGGAGTGAAGTGATAAGAACTTCAACCAGAAGTAGGGCATCAGGATGGATCAGGCAGGTCTGGAGAGCAGAAGAGGTCAGGATCATTGGAATATTAGGACTAGCATGAGAGATATGTCTGTGAAGGTTTTCAGTCATCCAGGTCATCGTAATCCGTAGGTGATAAAGAAGGCAACTGGACTTGCTTGAAATCCTTGAAGATGTTTTATCTCTCATCTGAAAGGCTTCTTCAGTTCTGTCTGACTAGTGGGGAGTTTCAGGTATTTATCCTCTGGTGGACCAAAAGCAACCCTAAGGAGAGTCGTTGAGGTCACATGAGTCATTGACCCTCTCAGTCATCCTGTAGGTTGTAGATTGAGAGAGAGGGGGAGAGAGAGATTGTTAGGTATGCTTATTGTCACCTATTGGTTAAAAAGAGTGTATATCATGTGCTGAGTGCAAGCAGGGACTCTGGCAAGACTAACTATGACAGCTTAACTAACAGAGAGATCAAGAAAGTAACACAGACATGAGGGAGCCCTGGGACATAAAGCAGCAGCCACTCCACCGTCAACATACCCGAGTGTACGCATGACGGTTCGGGGGTGACAGCTATTTTGTTTTTATTTGTTTGTTTTTACGTTTATTTTACCATAAAGTCCCAGTGAGATTAAAAAACAGTCTCTTTTATAAGAGATACCTGGCGAAGATGGCATCCATACAAACTCACAAAAATACCACATATACAACATAAGCTACAAAATTCACAACCTATTTGAACTCAGTGGCATCTCAGGAAAAACAGCTACAAACCTCATTCTCCACATTCTTTATGATGCTTTTAAACTTATCAATAGATCTAAATGTATCCAAATTTCGATCGTTCTTCAGATTACTCCATGTCCAGCAACAGCATCCAAACATCCCAGCTTACCAAAACACTATGCTCAAGAACCTGAGAAGGCTTTACTAAACAAATATATTTTCAGCCTAAGTGAAAACACCAACACTGTGTCCAAGTCCCAAACACTAATTGGAAGACTGTTCTATAACTGTGGGGCTTTGTGAAAGAAGGATCTGCCCCCTGCTGTAGCCTTCACTATTTGAGGTACCAACAAATAGCCTGCACCTTTTGATTGAAGTAGTCATGGTTTTGTTTTTTGTTGTTGTTTTGTTTTGGCCAGGCACTGCCCAGACTGATAATCACAGCATCAGTCTTTCTTTGGCTAATCAGACACAAGGTACGCTACCACCCTTGCCGGAGCAGTTGGGGGTTAGGTGCCTTGCTCAGGGGCACTCCAGCCAGTCCTGCTGGTCCAGGGAATTAAACCAGCAACCTTTTGGTCCCAAAGCTGCTTCTCTAATCATTAGGCCATGGCTTCCAACCGTCTCTTTGATTCGGCATGGCATATCATAAAACACCAGAAGTTTGCTCAGGTAGTGAGCTTTCAGTGTTTTTTAAGCCAATAATAGCATTTTATCAAAATCAAAGACCCTCCCATGCCAGGATCTGATCTTCCCAGGCAGTCTGCTGTCCCAGTACTAACCAGGCACTTTGCGCATTGGGCGGCACCAATCTCTGTTTCCGTAGCCCTTGGCCTCTCACCTATTACATAGCTGGGGTTACAGTGGAGGGCTAGTCCTCTGGTAACCATGAGAGTTTGACTCCCTACTCACATCTGTATTGTGGCATGCCTCACCAGATGGCAGTAGGTACCATTTTGATAATGGACTTTGGTATGACCCAACTGTGAGTAGATCTCATAGCTTGAGTAGATCTCAACCTACTGGAACATCCAGAGAGCAAGGCATTACAATAATCCAACCTAGAGGTAAAAAAAGCATGCGGTAGTTTTTCTGCATTATGAAATGAGATTATATTTCTTATCTGAGTAATATTTCTGAAATCAAAGAAGGCTATCCTTGTTGGCGCATCCGGCATGAGTTTATGCCATCATGTGTTGTCCATTGTCCGTCTGTCCTCATCTACATTTCACGAAAATCACTTCTTCTCTCTCAGTTCTTCACTGATTTTTATTCTTTTTGGCAGGAAGGTAGGTCTGCCTGGGGTGCATATAGCTTCTACTCAAATTCGCATAACTGCAATTAATAATAAAGATATGGAGTAATTATTCAATCCCTAATGAGCAGTTTCCATACAACTTGCTTCTTCTCCCTCGATTCTTCACCGATTTTGATTCTTTCTGGTATGAAGGTAGGGGTACCTAGGGTGCATATAACTTCTACCCAGATTTGCTTCATTACAATTATTAATGAAGTTATGGTCTAATTAAGCCTTAATGAGCAGTTCAACAAAAATCGCTTCTTCTCGGTCAATTCCTCGTCAATTTGGATTCTTTCTGGCAAATAGGTCGGTATTCCTAGGGTGTATATACTGTAGCTTGTATATAGTGTATATAGCTTGCAACATTTATTGCACAAGGTGGCCCACTTTAGATCATTCCTTCTGGACTAGATGGGGCTAGAGTGAGCTACGCCATCATTGATGGTCTTATAATATGATCTACTTGAGCTTCAAATGAAAGACTGGAGTCAATAATCACTACAAGCTCAATCAGAATGGTTAACTTTCCATTGCTTTCTAAAGTGTTTCTACTTGGAACTGTCTCGATGACGGACATACTCTGTTGTATGATTCTACATAGAACCTTAAAAAAAAAAGACTTTCCAAAAGCAGGGATCACACTGACCAGTTTTTTGAGAGTCATAACATTATCATAGACTGATTGTTGTGTTGCGCTCATCTGCCTCATTTTTTTCACTGTGATTCCCACCTCAGAGTTCTTCAGATCATTTTTGCTTCATGCTTGTAAACTTCTCTGAAAGCGGAAAATTGGGTTCCTCAAGGTTTCTTTGGATGACTAAAGACTTTTTACTTCCTTTAATATGTAACCCTTTAAGTCCCTTTAAACTTGTGTAAACTTTCAGTGTTTGCCTTTAGAGCTGTTTCAGATATCAGTACAGACTAATCAAGAGACACGAGTTCAACCAAAGAAGCAAAACTTCTTGACAGTACACCAAGTTGTGAGTTGTTTAATTTCAATCCATCATACAGTGATCCAAACCTCTGAGGTGGCATGAGGAAGAAACAAACGACTAACAAGAACATTGTCTTTTCAAATGCGTCACTGCTTTGAACAGCAGAAATAGAAACAGCATTCCAATCTATAAATAAAAAAATAGCTCCCCAGATTTCACTTTTAGTCCATAAGAGCCATAAATAGATCCAGAAGTACTATTTTAAACTCATAAATAGCTGTTTATTCCAGAAATAGTCATTTACGTCCATAAAAAAAGCACTTGAGATGCACTGTAGATCTTTAAATAGTACTTTTGATCTGTCAATACAGTAGAGCTTTAGATCCACATGTAGTAGTTTACATCCATAACAAAAAACACTTGAGATGAAAAAAAACACAAAAACAACAACAACATCAAACCTTTAATAGTACTTTAGATCATTCAATACAAAAGATCTTTAGAACCTTACATAGATCTAGAAATAGCTCCAGAAATTGTACTATAGTAGGTGTATCAGACTCTCGCTGGCAGTGCTGTGAAAATTGTCCATGCAGACGCTCATCTAAGTTTCCAAACCTGTCATTTCTTAACTCTTGAATATTTCTATCATGAACATTATCATTGAAAAGCTGATAATGTTTGCTTTCCAAAGAAATGTATCTGGTTAAGATCTGTTTAGTACTTCTGGAGTAACAGCAGGTTGAAGTCGGTACAACAGAGTAAAAACTCTGCCCGCGGGACGTCAGGAAACTGCCAGTGCTTTTGTTTTTGAGTCATGGGAAAGTGGTCCGTCTCTCTCTCTCTCTCTCTCTCTCTCTCTCTCTCTCTCTCTCTCTCTTCTGATCGGTTTCTGACTGGATTACTCATGAATATCCATCAGATCACTTTTATAGGGATGTTCTCTCGCTCTCACTGTTTCTGATGAAGTATTCAGCAAAATTTTCTGTCTGTTAGTTTTGACGTTATGATTCACGGGAGACTCTGAAGTGAGCTTTCACAGCTTTACCTACTTATTTTTTTCAAATCAAACTGATTCATGTAAATAAATAACTAGTTTAGAATAGAGCTGAAGTTGTTCTGATGAAAAATATTGGGATCTTAGTGGTCAGAATGATATTTTAAAAAACGGAAGTCAGAAACGCAAGTGTCAATTTAGGTTCAGTTAATGTGAATTGCTTACTGGATGCAGATCACAAAGATTTTTTTGAGGTGTGACTTGAAATCTGAATATTAATTGAAATAATAATTCATATTCTTTCATATAAACACTAGTAGGCCCTACTTTTGAGAAATACAAAGGTCTACAGAGCACAAAGAGGGGATTGGAAATAATCTTTTATTACTTTTTTTATTGACTACCGATTTAACATTTTACCTAATGAGCATGATTAATACAAATTAAATACTCATCTCATCTCATTATCTCTAGCTGCTTTATCCTGTTCTACAGGGTTGCAGGCGAGCTGGAGCCTATCCCAGCTGACTACGGGCGAAAGGCGGGGTACACCCTGGACAAGTCGCCAGGTCATCACAGGGCTGACACATAGACACAGACAACCATTCACACTCACATTCACACCTACGCTCAATTTAGAGTCACCAGTTAACCTAACCTGCATGTCTTTGGACTGTGGGGGAAACCGGAGCACCCGGAGGAAACCCACGCGGACACGGGGAGAACATGCAAACTCCACACAGAAAGGCCCTCGCCGGCCAAAGGGCTCGAACCCAGAACCTTCTTGCTGTGAGGCGACAGCGCTAACCACTACACCACCATGCCGCCCCAAATTAAATACTAATTTGCATAATTTGTTTTTACTAATTTTTAAGACCTTGTATTCAGTATATAACCATCTATGTGCCTGCCAATTTCCATGGAAATATCTTGAAAAAAAAGTAATGAAGAAAAAATATTTGATTTCATTGGTTAATGACGCCCATTTTGGACCATGTGATCCTCATACAGAATATTACGGCAGTTTTCTAAAAAAAAATAGCCGTTTTTTTCAACCTTTGATTTGTAATATCTCAAGAACTGATAAACATATTGTCTTATCTCATCTCATTATCTGTAGCCGGTTTATCCTGTCCTACAGGGTCGCAGGCAAGCTGGAGCCTATCCCAGCTGACTACGGGCGAAAGGCGGGCTACACCCTGGACAAGTCGCCAGGTCATCACAGGGCTGACACATAGACACAGACAACCATTCACACTCACATTCACACCTACGCTCAATTTAGAGTCACCAGTTAACCTAACCTGCATGTCTTTGGACTGTGGGGGAAACCGGAGCACCCGGAGGAAACCCACGCGGACACGGGGAGAACATGCAAACTCCGCACAGAAAGGCCCTCGCCGGCCACGGGGCTCGAACCCGGACCTTCTTGCTGTGAGGCGACAGTGCTAACCACTACACCACTGTGCCGCCACGAATAGCTCTTTACCGTATATCCATTAATTGTTCCAGAAATAGTGCTTTAGAACCATAAATAGCACTTCCTCTTATATTCCTTTCACGTTGCGCGCTTTCATTTTACTGTATAATCCTCATACCGGAGCACATTATGGAGGGTATTTTTTGTTAAAATAAAAAACACTCTACAGACCAGCAAACTAAGGAAGCTCTAATGTGGTCAGTCAAACATCCTAAAGCATGTCTAATCAGTACCTTTCTAAAGTGCTTTACTCAAATCCAACATGGATAGGGACACCCTGTCTTTAAGAGTTACCCCAACAAGAATGAAGAACGACTCAGAGTTCTCGATTTAATCTTTTTATATACTGTGTATACACTAAGAGTTATTTTCTATTTTATTTATACCAATGTTTATACAGTAGGATCTCATCACTGTGGTGTTTTTCAGAGAGGTCCTGCACATATATAATCAGATCTATATAATAAATATAAAAATAATATAAATTTAAAGCTGCCAGTTTTTTAGGTGCATGTTGGAATTAATAAATCACTTCCTCACATTACACAGACATCCATTTTTTTTCAGTCTTTCTCCACATCTGACATAAAACAGCGGGAAGTGAATAAATCAGCACAAGTTGACTTTGAAAACAGAACCGGAAAAAGGAGATTTATTCTAATTGAGTTTGGTCTCATGTGATGTTTCTGTGAGAAAAGCAGCAAGAAAAGCCATGACTGGTGTTTATTCCCGGTCCTCCATAAAGACTCGTTCTCATTCAAGTGTGGTCGCTTGGTTAAACTCACTCAATCAATCACCATCATCATCATCATGGCTTGATAGAATTACAGCAGTATGTTATCTGGGCTGAAGTGGTTCTACAGAATTTCCACTTGTGCTTATCATAATTGGTGATAAACAATGAGTTTCCACACAATCGCTACCTGTGCAGATTTGTCTTGAAGACTTATCACGTAAAGCTTCCCGTTTTGCTCTTTTCTCACAAGGGTCTGACTAAAAACAGGGTTTGAGTCAGGTTTGCATGACATCTGTTTTTATTTTGGTCTCTGAACACTCCTTTAAGATATGACGGAGTTTTTTTTTTTTTAGGAATGCCCACTGCACGGTGCTTAACGTCATAAAGCAATAAGAAAGTAATAAAGCTTTCACAGTCATCAGGTTGAAAAATAATTAACCAGAAAACACTGAGCAGTCTTTTTTTTTAATGTGAGCTCAAGAACAAAGTTAGCCTCGAGCTCAAACATAGCTTGACAATCCAGTTGATAATTAATTCTGCATTCCTTCAGTGAACTAGAGGATTCAAACCCAACCTCCATCGCTCCAGGAAGAAATTCCTTCTCTTCTTGTTGACAATGTGTAATGATTCTCAGTAGCAGTCCCAACGTGCCACGCAGATGCAGAACTGAGCTTTATGAGGATTTGTAACATAAATTGATTGGTCAGAAAGTCTGTATTCATTTTCTATAACAACCCATCTAACAGGGATTTTTTAAAGTATGTATAAGTGTGGGCGGCACGGTGGTGTAGTGGTTAGCGCTGTCGCCTCACAGCAAGAAGGTCCGGGTTCGAGCCCCGTGGCCGGCGAGGGCCTTTCTGTGCGGAGTTTGCATGTTCTCCCCGTGTCCGCGTGGGTTTCCTCCGGGTGCTCCGGTTTCCCCCACAGTCCAAAGACATGCAGGTTAGGTTAACTGGTGACTCTAAATTGAGCGTAGGTGTGAATGTGAGTGTGAATGGTTGTCTGTGTCTATGTGTCAGCCCTGTGATGACCTGGCGACTTGTCCAGGGTGTACCCCGCCTTTCGCCCGTAGTCAGCTGGGATAGGCTCCAGCTTGCCTGCGACCCTGTAGAACAGGATAAAGCAGCTAGAGATAATGAGATGAGATGTATAAGTGTTGATATGGTGAAGTTTTCTATAAGGAGATGTTTATGGAAGGCGTCTCTAGTGTCAACTCATTGTAACAGTTGGAGGTAAAGCTGTAATTTTTTTTTAAGGACAGAGGAGTTTCTGCTTTGTGGTTTCTCCTTCTCCATAACATAAAATGCATTGGTTTTTTTTGTCTTATTACCTTTCTGAGAAATAAAAAATGGATCGTGGTGAGGGAACAACTCTTTAAAGCTGCAATAACATAAGTAAGAACAGAAACTAACTTCTTTCACAGAATGCTCCACAACATTAAACATGACAAATAAATAAAGCTGTAATAATAATAATAATAATAATAATAATAATAATAATAATAAATTCAATTTAAAAAAAATCCACCAAAAGAGGGTCAGGATGTACCTACCACAGTCCCACCAAAAGGCGCACAAAGATAAATCCCACACCACCTGCACAGCCACTGCGATGTTGCCAGGCAACATCACTCAGAACACCACGCCAAGCACAAAAGCACCGCTGCACAAAGCGCTGGATAACCCTGAAGTTAAAAGAGCAACGAGCTCACTGCAGTCCATAGTGAGGAGCACAGGCATCACCCATGGCGGACCAAGGCCTGGAGGGAACCGACGCCCAAAACTGGGTCCGGAGCTACACAACAACCGGCAGATAAAACACTCAAACAAAAAACAAACATCATCAAACGACACAAAAAAGAAAAACAAAAGGAAAAAAATTTAAAAAGAAAAAGCTCTGGTGAGAAGCGGCAGCAAGAATGCGCACGGCGTACTCTCAACTGGAAACGGGGACAAAAAAAATTTCAAGTTGCTGTGGTATAAGAGAAATAAAACACTTCAGAACATCATGTTATCAGGAAATAGTCAACTTCAGGGTGATGATAATATTTCTGCTTCATCACATGGATGATAATGATCCGATACCGAGCGTCAATACTAAGCCAAAACCAGCAATAAATAAATAAATAGTGGATCAAAAATCAGAGAAAACTCGGAAATCAGATCTTGTAACAAATGGTAACATTTGGAAGTGGATTTTGGAAAAAAAATTATTTTTTGAACTGAAAATTTAAATTTACATTTAAAGAGAATTGGTTTTTCATTTGGCCAGCACGGTGGTGTCGTGGTTAGCACTGTCGTCTCACAGCAAGAAGGTTCTGGGTTCAAGCCCAGTGGCTGATGGGGCTCTTTCTGTGTGGAGTTTGCAGGTTCTCACTGTGTCCGCGTGGGTTTCCTCCGGGTGCTCCGGTTTCCCCCACAGTCCAAAGACATGCAGGTTAGGTTAACTGGTGACTCTAAATTGACCGTAGGTGTGAATGTGAGTGTGAATGGTTGTCTGTGTCTATGTGTCAGCCCTGCGATGACCTGGCGACTTGTCCAGGGTGTACCCCGCCTTTCGCCCGTAGTCAGCTGGGATAGGCTCCAGCTTGCCTGTAATCCTGCACAGGATAAGCGGCTACAGATAATGGATGGAATGGATGTTTTGCAAATCCACAGTAAGTAATGTCATTCTGATCCAAAAATACACTTTAGACCAAGCTGAAACATCATGTCCATCATGGACATCTTAAAGGCCAAATTTCTGCCTGGAACATGGACCATTTTGGGTTGCACACATGATTTCATGTCAG
Source organism: Neoarius graeffei (assembly GCF_027579695.1). Taxonomy (NCBI): domain Eukaryota; kingdom Metazoa; phylum Chordata; class Actinopteri; order Siluriformes; family Ariidae; genus Neoarius; species Neoarius graeffei. The sequence goes on from NC_083596.1 coordinate 5,975,928, forward strand.
ATTTACAGTAATTTCAGTAATATTTTACAGATTTACAGTAATTTCCCTTGATCCAATTTCACTTTGGTTTGTATTTCCTGTGTACAGAGGGTTGGGAGTGTAATGCAGCAGGGAGAACTCAAAATCCATACCCTGGTATGAAAATCTGGTGGACTGACACATATATACAATTTTTGTTTGAAAGCATTTAACTGGGGTGGCACGGTGGTGTAGTGGTTAGCGCTGTCGCCTCACAGCAAGAAGGTCCGGGCTCGAGCCCTGTGGCCGACGAGGGCCTTTCTGTGTGGAGTTTGCATGTTCTCCCCGTGTCCGTGTGGGTTTCCCCCACAGTCCAAAGACATGCAGGTTAGGTTAACTGGTGACACTAAATTGACTGTAGGTGTGAATGAGAGTGTGAATGGTTGTCTGTGTCTATGTGTCAGCCCTGCGATGACCTGGCGACTTGTCCAGGGTGTACCCTGTCTTTCGCCCGTAGTCAGCTGGGATAGGCTCCAGCTTGCCTGCGACCCTGTAGAACAGGATAAAGCGGCTAGAGATGATAAGATAAGATAAGCATTTAACTGTGGCATGCTTTAATTAAGGGCGGCACGGTGGTGTAGTGGTTAGCGCTGTCGCCTCACAGCAAGAAGGTCCTAGGTTCGAGCCCAGCGGCCGGCGAGGGCCTTTCTGTGCGGAGTTTGCATGTTCTCCCCGTGTCCGCGTGGGTTTCCTCCGGGTGCTCCGGTTTCCCCCACAGTCCAAAGACATGCAGGTTAGGTTAACTGGTGACTCTAAATTGACCGTAGGTGTGAATGTGAGTGTGAATGGTTGTCTGTGTCTATGTGTCTATTGATTTGAAAAAATAAGTAGGTAAAGCTGTGAAAGCTCACTTCAGAGTCTCCCGTGAATCATAACGTCAAAACTAACAGACAGAAAATTTTGCTGAATACTTCATCAGAAACAGTGAGAGCGAGAGAACATCCCTATAAAAGTGATCTGATTGATATTCATGAGTAATCCAGTCAGAAACCAATCAGAAGAGAGAGAGAGAGAGAGAGAGTGACCACTTTCCCATGACTCAAAAACAAAAGCACTGGCAGTTTCCCGACATCCCGTGGGCAGAGTTTTTACTCTGTTGTACCGACTTCAACCTGCTGTTACTCCAGAAGTACTAAACAGATCTTAACCAGATACATTTCTTTGGAAAGCAAACATTATAAGCTTTTCAGTGATAGTATTCATGATAGATAATATTCAAGAGTTAAGAAATGACAGGTTTGGAAACTTAGATGAGCGTCTGCATGGACAATTTTCACAGCACTGCCAGCGAGAGTCTGATACACCTACTATAGTACAATTTCTGGAGCTATTTCTAGATCTATGTAAGGTTCTAAAGATCTTTTGTATTGAATGATCTAAAGTACTATTAAAGGTTTGATGTTGTTGTTTTTGTGTTTTTTTTTCATCTCAAGTGTTTTTTGTTATGGATGTAAACTACTACATGTGGATCTAAAGCTCTACTGTATTGACAGATCAAAAGTACTATTTAAAGATCTACAGTGCATCTCAAGTGCTTTTTTTATGGACGTAAATGACTATTTCTGGAATAAACAGCTATTTATGAGTTTAAAATACTACTTCTGGATCTATTTATGGCTCTTATGGACTAAAAGTGAAATCTGGGGAGCTATTTTTTTATTTATAGATTGGAATGCTGTTTCTATTTCTGCTGTTCAAAGCAGTGATGCAGTTGAAAAGACAATGTTCTTGTTAGTCGTTTGTTTCTTCCTCGTGCCATCTCGGAGGTTTGGATCACTGTATGATGGATTGAAATTAAACAACTCACAACTTGGTGTACTGTCAAGAAGTTTTGCTTCTTTGGTTGAACTCGTGTCTCTTGATTAGTCTGTACTGATATCTGAAACAGCTCTAAAGGCAAACACTGAAAGTTTACACAAGTTGATGACCTGGCGACTTGTCCAGGGTGTACCCCGCCTTTTGCCCATAGTCAGCTGGGATAGGCTCCAGCTTGCCTGCGACCCTGTAGGACAGGATAAAGCGGCTAGAGATAATGAGAATGAGAATATCATCTGGTTATTGATATCAGCTGGTGCTCAAGGTATCAATAGCAATACTGGAAAAGAGAAAGTGGTATTGTACCATTTCTATTCTTTTCCTATAATCCCAGTTGTGTTTTGCTCAGAAGACTAGTTTCTGAGTGAGTAACCCTGCTTATATTTTATTTAAAATTCACACCATGCTTTTTTCAGGAAGTATATTGAAAACAAAACACTTTTTACTCAAATTAAAATGCATAAACACAGCATTTCCTTCAGAGTATGTTGGGTTTTCTTTTTATCTCTCTCTAGCTCTCTCTCTTCTCACTGCAACACAGGATATATGCAGTTTGCTTTCATGGCTCTCAGGTGTAGACACTTATGGCCCTTTTCCACTACCCTTTTTCAGCTCACTTCAGCTCACTTCAGCCCGACACGGCTCGCGTTTCGACTACCTCAGAGCAGCACGACTCAGCTCACTTCAGCCCTACTCAGCACCCAAAACTCGCACGGTTTTTGAGTGGGGCTGAAGCGAGCCAAACCGAGCCGAGTGGGGCTAGGGGCGTGAGGAGACACTCCCCTGCACACTGATTGGTGAGGAGGAGTGTCCTCACATGCCCACACACGCCCCGCGAGCACGCTGGGATCTGTAAACACCGTAAACCCGGAAGAAGAATAATTACGAATTACGAGAATTTCTGAAGCCTTATGCGCCTCGCCTCATCTATACGCTCTTGCCAGCATCTGTTGGCATTGTCGGCGACAACAAGCCACAGCACCAAGACCAGCAACACTAACGACTCCATGTTTATTGTTTACTATCCAGGTCGTGAGACTACCGCTTAAAAGGTCACTGATGTCACTGTTTGCGCCGCCTAACGACATCATGTGACGTCCACCCACTTTCGCTAACTCCACCCAATGTGTCCACCCACTTCCAGCCAGCACGGTTCAGCGCAGTTGTAGTCGAAATGCAACTCCAACAGCCCCACTCAGCTCGACTCAGCCCAACTCAGCACGGCACGGCTCAGCCCAACTCAGCCGCGTTGGTAGTGGAAAAGCGGCAATACTCATTACCAGCTCATTCTCAATGACTCCTCTGCTGACTGGGCCATGCCTCTTCTGCCCCTTCTGCCATCCATCCATCCATCCATGCATTATCTGTAGCTGCTTATCCTGTCTTACAGGGTTGCAGGCAAACTGGAGCCTATCCCAGCTGACTACGGGCGAAAGGCGGGGTACACCCTGGACAAGTCGCCAGGTCATCACAGGGCTGACACATAGACACAGACAACCATTCACACTCACATTCACACCTACAGTCAATTTAGAGTCACCAGTTAACCTAACCTGCGTGTCTTTGGACTGTGGGGGAAACCGGAGCACCCGGAGGAAACCCACGCGGACACGGGGAGAACATGCAAACTCTGCACAGAAAGGCCCTCGCCAGCCACGGGGCTCGAACCCGGACCTTCTTGCTGTGAGGCGACAGTGCTAACCACTACACCACTGTGCCGCCCCCCCTCTGCCATATTTACTCAATTTCAGTCCAGGGGGTGGAGCCAGCCCAGTGTGTTTAGGTTGGATTAGTGTATTAGGTGTGTTGTTTTATGTTACAGCGGAATGAAACTCTATACTTAAGAGAATATACCAGTAGTAATGCATCAAACTGATTTTTGATGGCTTTTGTGATCGTACGATGTTCATATGACATATGTATGTACCACCACCACAGGGAACCCGATCGTAAGGGCAAGGCAACGTATCTTATAAACACTTGACCACTGGACAATTAAATATGTATCTTTATTTCCATAAGATAGATGGGTTTTTATCAAGCACTTATTTTTAATTTGCTTTTTAAAAATAACAAGGGATTATTTATCAACACATTTTATATTCATCGGGAGCTCAGCTTTTCAGCAGTGTATAGATATAAATATGTTACAGTATTGTATAGGTTAGGGGGTAAGGGTTTGGCTGATAGGAGGAGTTGAATCAGGTCCAGGTCCACCTACCAGACTTTTGGTTTCGCAGCAATCTTTACTTACTTTACTGGGGCGGCACGGTGGTGTAGTGGTTAGCGCTGTCGCCTCACAGCAAGAAGGTCCGGGTTCGAGTCCCGGGGCCGGCGAGGGCCTTTCTGTGTGGAGTTTGCATGTTCTCCCCGTGTCCGCGTGGGTTTCCTCCGGGTGCTCCGGTTTCCCCCACAGTCCAAAGACATGCAGGTTAGGTTAACTGGTGACTCTAAATTGAGCGTAGGTGTGAATGTGAGTGTGAATGGTTGTCTGTGTCTATGTGTCAGCCCTGTGATGACCTGGCGACTTGTCCAGGGTGTACCCCGCCTTTCGCCCGAAATCAGCTGGGATAGGCTCCAGCTTGCCTGCGACCCTGTAGAAGGATAAAGCGGCTAGAGATAATGAGATGAGATGAGACGAGACCACAGAACCTCAATAAAGCTATAGTACCATATTGTGGGGGTTTTGTGTGTAAAGATGGTTCTAGATCTCCTGCTCTTGGTGTTTTACTCATATGGTCTGGTCTGGTTCTCCACTCAGTGCTCATATATTCCCCTCTGTGACTCTGAGGTTTTAAAATAATGCAAAAAAGGAAAATAAATGTTTCATTTAGAAGGAATGCCGTTTGATTTCAGCCAATTGGACTTGTGTGTTAATCGATGTGCTCCAAAGCTTTGCTTCATCATATGGAAACTGGGCTTGCTCATGTTTACGCCCACTCTGTCAGTGTGTGTGTGTGCGCGCCAAAGAGTGAGTAAGTACAAGCAAAGAGAGAGAAAAAGAAAAAGCAAGATGGTTCCACGATGACTACTTTAAACAACACAAAACAAGAGCTTGCCCTTGTTGAGAAGCAGGACGTTGCCAGGCTAAGTTAGTTTATTTTTCCTGAAAGCATCGAGTTACCCATTTCTCCATGTTGTGGATTTTGGTGCTTGGAGTGGTGAAACACTTCAGACTGGCGCGAGGTCAAGAGCTGCAGTGTGTTACGGTTTTCTTCTCTGGGCCTCGCAGTGTTTTCAGTAAAAGTGTTAATGCGCTGCAAGATGCTTTAACTGTACAGCAGTCTGATCTTTTTCCTCAGATTCCTGATCTGTCTTTTTCCCGTGCATGAATATTATCAGGTCTGATTTGTGCCATCTTGGTTATGATCAGACTGTTTTCATGGAAAAATACTACACGTATGAAAAATATCCACTTTGAGCAGGCAAAATGTAGGAAGGTCAATGGGGGAAAAAAAGTAAAAAATGCAATCTTAAACATTCAGATATCAGTGGTGAACCATTACTATTAGAGCTGGGGCTTGAGCTCAGCCAAAACTTAGCCAGACACCAAAAAAGCAACAGGGGAAAGGATTTTGTAAGGGATTAGTGGCAGACTGCTAGGTCGCTCCATTGTGTGTAGCTATCAGTGTTGATTTTAAAAGTAATGAAGTAAATTACACAGGGAAATCAATACTTAAGTCTGAGTGAAAAATACTGTAGCGAGCGTGCAGCGTGGAAGAAGAGTCTGGAGACAGACATCTTAGTTTCTCGGTCGTTAGCCTGTGCTACTTGCTCTCGATAGATAGAACTGACCGCTTTATTAGCATTCGTTAACACTACTGATGAACACTACACCGGCTGGAAGGTGACTTCACTGCTGTCCTGACGGCGCCGACTCGCGGTTAAGCTCACGTTGGCCTTTGAGAAGGCTGAGGGCGATAAATTTTTGGTCCCACTATAAATGAAAATCTGATTGGTTAAGTAATTAATCTGTCACTTTCTACATAAACATACACTGCCATGGCCTTCTGTCCCGGCAATGAAGTCTGAACCAATGAGTGAGCAGCTCTAAACTCTTCTCAGCCTCGAGACAACAAACAAAACAATCTCGTTGGATAACTCGATTTTAATGCTTTCAGGACAGTAACCCTTTCATTCTTGAAGCAAATTTGATAGAAAATGAGGCTGAATTAGAATTAGAACAGAATAATTATAATGAAATGATGAAAGAATGAAAGAAATTCAATATAACGTTTGAAATGCTGATATTTTGGGGCTTCTCTGAAGACCTAGAAGGCCCTGGTGGTTCCCCTCTGTCAGATATGTATTTTTATGCCACTCAACCTATAGACTGTATGAAAACTTTCATTTCAGGTATGAATGAAAGAGTCAACAGTCTTTTACTTCAAACTTTGCAAAAAGCAAAATACATTAACAAGCCAAGAATGCAGCCTCAAATTTGAAGAAAAAAAAAAACACAAACAAACAATAAAACCAAAAACAATGTGAATTTTATTGTATATTTTTGGTTCTATTGTTACATTTTGGTTTGTTTTTGTTGTTGTTCTTCTTCTTCTTTGTCTTCTTTTGCAACAACAAATCAAATGTTTTTGGTTTTGGTGTTGCATTTTCTGACTTGATTTTGTTTTCCATTCTATTTTAGCAACAAAAAACCCCCACAAATGAATAAACAAAACCCATGACAACAAATTCGCAAGGCACAACAGAAAAACCAAAAACATTTTGAATTTAACGTTATTTTTCTTTTCTTTTTTTCTGATTTGCTATTAAATTTTTGGTTTCTGAATGAGTTTGTTTGTTTTATGGGCCATGTTAGAAACATAGAGCATAAGTTACTCAGTTAATGTGTTCGCCAAAGTGATTCATCATTAATTAAATATTTTACTTCCTGTTTGATGATTAATCAGAGTGTTACTTTTTCGAGCAATAACGTCATAAGTTTGTGTGGTTTACAAACAATATTTAGCCTGGTTTTACATATCAGCCTTGTTTAAGTGATAACATAAACAAGCTAGCAGAAAGAAAAAAAAAGTATTTGTCCAGAAAATCAGAATTGAGTCTTGTACGCAGTTATCATTTGCTTTCTTTCTGTTGACAGGCCATGGTGTTCGATATGCTGATATAAAACTCAGTGATTTTTCTTTTTGTTCCTTGTGTTTCTTTGGAAAATGACCCACAAATTTGTCAGAATGCTACGTAGAATCTTGGGGTGCAATTCTCCCACACATGTAAATATAAATATATAAATTCTGATTTGGAAGTAAAATCAGAAATGCACATCATTCCCAAGCATAAAGGTGATGTAAATGTCAGCAGCTCTTGCCTCATATTTCTTCAGGAAATCTCTCAAGCATTTTGGAGAAAGTTCTTAAAAGCACCATTACACCATGAGATCATGATATGGCTCAACTGAGGAGCTGACATTTAACAAGCCAACATCTTGAAGAGCGCTTGGAAAATAGTATTTGGTTTTAGTGTCGCTTCAGTCACGGGATTTTTTTTTTTCCACCAGCTAAGTGAAAAGCCAGAGAAGCGCCTGCTGCGTGTCAAAGCGCTTTGGCCTCTCGTCACTGGCAGCTCTAGCATCTTTGGCTGCACTTCTCAAAACAAGTCTGTAAACTATTTATGAAGTTGGTTGCCATGGTTCCCGGTTCCCCTCGACAACATGCCCGGTTTTCTTACTCAGTGCTTTGTGTTGGCGGGAACGTTCCGTATGTGTGTCAGCGTTCGTGTTCGCGCATGCAGTGAGAGTGTGAAATGCATTCACAGTGATCAGGGAAAGGAGTTCTCCTGTTAGAGCTCACTGTGACACAATGACTCACACGTTCACACTTCAGAGGTGCGCACTTCCCACCCTGCAGGTCATCGAGCCATGTTTCGTGACACGACATGGCCGATTGATTCATAACAACGGAAGCTCTCGCAGTCGCTCTGACTTTTCCAGATTGGATGATTATTGAGCGATTTCAGGATTACAGTGTTATACCTTCAACCTTTTGAAAATTTTCAACATTGAATATTACAAAACGTGCATTGAACTGCTAAAAAACAACCATCTTAATTTTTTACAAGGTAACTGACATTTGATCCCCTCATATCTGATATATTTATCCCCTCATATCTCATATTGCGCTGGGTGGCAATGGGGCGGCACAGTGGTGTAATGGTTAGCACTGTCGCCTCACAGCAAGAAGGTTCTGGGTTCAAGCCCAGCGGCCGACGGGGGTCTTTCTGTGTGGAGTTGTCAGCGTGGGTTTCCTCTGGGTGCTTCGGTTTCCTCCACAGTTCAAAGACATGCAGTTAGGTTAACATGGGGTGGCCTTGGGCTGAAGTGCCCTTGAGCAAGGTACCTAACCCCGACTGCTTCCCGGGTACTGTACGTAGTATAGCTGCCCACTGCTCTAGGTGTGTGTTCACTGCTTCAGATGGGTTAAATGCAGAGGATGAATCTCACTGTGCTTGAAGTCTGCATGTGACAAATAAAGGTTTCTTTTTCTTCTTCTTTGTGGAACAGAAGACAAACACCCAGTCTTGAAACTTCAGGAACCGAATGAGAACTGCTCTATTCTGGTTCAGCTTTGGTGGTGCTAGAGTTCGGTGGGCTCTCTCAAGGACGAAAGATCTGTTAGTGTCCCGCTCCAGCCAGCATGGTAGCATGTCCTGTACAAAATCCAACAATGGTTGGCTGCCTTCAGCGCCCTCGTGGAAGTCGCCAGGTCATCACAGGGCTGACACATGGACACAGACAACCATTCACACTCACGGTCAATTCAGAAGGCAAGGCAAGGCAAGTTTATTTATATAGCGCATTTCATACACAGTGGCAGTTCAATGTGCTTTACAGAGGTAAAGGCAAAACAGTAAACAATAAAAAATAAAATTACCTAAAATAAAGGGGGAATAAGAGAGAAAAATAAAAAATAATATAAGAATTAAACAATAGTAGAAATAAAATAATAAAATGAAGTAAAAGTTCAGTAAAAAACAGCAGAATAAAATTGAATAAAAGTAAAGTAAATTTTAAAACATGCAAAGACTGTAAAAGTTAAGTAAAGTTTAAAACATGTAAAGATGATGATATTTACCAGTTAGCAGAAAGCATCTGAGAACAGCTTGGTCTTTAGTCTAGATTTGAAGCTGCCAACAGCAGGAGCATTTTTGATGTCCTCTGGCAGTTGGTTCCATAGCTGTACTGCATAGGAGCTAAAAGCTGCTTCGCCACACTTTGTTTTAACAACAGGTTTTACCAGTAAATTCTGCTGTTTCGATCTGGTAGATCTGATTGGGTTAGGCCGCTGCAACATATCAGAGAGGTAATTGGACCCTGTACCATTAATTTGTACACCAGCAGCAATGCTTTAAAGTCAATTCTGTAGCTTACTGGAAGCCAGTGAAGGGACCTTAGAATTGGAGCAATGTGCTCTGTTCTTTTTGTTCGTGTGAGAACCCTAGCCACTGCATTTTGAATCACCTGAAGTCGTTTGATGGTCTTTTTTGGCAGGCCTGTGAAAAGGCCATTGCAGTAATCAACCCTACTAGAGATGAAGGCATGTATAAGTTTTTCCAGATCATTTTTTGACATAAGTCCTCTTAGTTTGAAAGTGTTTTTTAGGTGATAAAATGCCGATTTAGTGATTGCTTTCATGTGACTGTCAAAGTTTAGCTCGCTGTCAATGAAAACACCAAGATTTTTAACCATATCTTTTGTTTTAATCCCCTTTGTGTCAAGAATAGTGGTAATCCTGAGTCTTTCATCTTTTTTTCCAAATAGAATTACTTCTGTTTTATCTGTGTTCAGCTGAAGAAAATTTTATGACATCCAGTTGTTGATTTGGTTGATACACTGGTAGAGACATTCAAGGGGGGCATAATCATTAGGTGATAGAGCAAAATAAATTTGGGTGTCATCTGCATAGCAGGGCGGCACAGTGGTGTAGTGGTTAGCGCTGTCGCCTCACAGCAAGAAGGTCCTGGGTTCGAGCCCAGCGGCCGGCGAGGGCCTTTCTGTGTGGAGTTTGCATGTTCTCCCCGTGTCCGCGTGGGTTTCCTCCGGGTGCTCCGGTTTCCCCCACAGTCCAAAGACATGCAGGTTAGGTTAACTGGTGACTCTAAATTGACCGTAGGTGTGAATGTGAGTGTGAATGGTTGTCTGTGTCTATGTGTCAGCCCTGTGGTAACCTGGCGACTTGTCCAGGGTGTACCCCGCCTTTCGCCCGTAGTCAGCTGGGATAGGCTCCAGCTTGCCTGTGACCCTGTAGAACAGGATAAAGTGGCTAGAGATAATGAGATGAGATGAGATCTGCATAGCAGTGATACAAAATTGAGTTGTTCTTGATAATTTGTCCAAGTGGGAGCATATAAAGGTTGAATAGTAATGGTCCAAGGATCGACCCCTGGGGGACACCACAGGTCAAGGACATTGATGTTGAGGTACAATTTCCCATGGTAACAAAGAAGCTTCTATCTTTTAAGTATGATTTTAACCAATTGATAACTTTACCAGTCAACTCAACCCAGTGTTCAAGTCGATATAGCAGTATGTTGTGATCAACAGTATCAAAAGCTGCACTGAGGTCCAGTAACACCAGGACCAATGTTTTGCCTGCATCAGTATTAAGACGTATGTCATTTATAACTTTAATCAGCGCTGTTTCAGTGCTGTGATTGGCACGAAATCCTGACTGAAAGTTATCAAAACAGCTGTTTGATATCAAGAAGGCAGTTAATTGATTGAAGACAATTTTTTCAAGGATTTTCCCGATGAATGGTAGATTTGATATTGGCCTGTAGTTGTTCAATACTGAAGCATCCAGATTATTCTTTTTAAGTAGGGGCTTTACAACGGCTTTTTTCAGGGACACAGGAAAAATGCCAGTCTCTAGGGATGTATTTATGATCTGAAGCACATCTGTAATTATGAGGTGAAGAACAGACTTAAAAAAGTTGGTGGGCAGAATGTCCAATTCAGATGTTGAGGAACTGAGATTTTGTACAGTTTTTTCAAGAGTTTCGTAATCAATCAAACAAAATCCTGACATTGTGTTGAAATTGTCTGTCTGTGTCACTGGTGATTGCAGCTTTTCAGTTATTTGCAACTGAGATATATTATGAGCAATATTCTGCCATATTTCATCAATTTTACCTTTGAAGAAGGATGCAAACTCATTGCATTTATTAACTGAGAGAAGTTCAGGTGCTAATTGTGGTGGGGGATTAGTTAGCTTCTCTACTGTTGAAAATAGCACACGGGCATTGTTCATATTCCTGTTGATGATGTTGGAGAAGAAAGAATGTCTTGCTTTACCAATTTCATAATTATAATTACAAAGCATCTCTTTATGGATTTGATAATGGATGTGAAGTTTAGATTTGCGCCATTTTCTTTCAGTCTTCCTACATTCTCTCTTTAGCAATTTAACAGCTGGGTATTGCTTCCATGGTGCTTTCTGCTTGTCATTGACTCTTTTGATTTTGAATGGAGCAATATCATCCATAATTTGGGTCATATTTAAATTAAAAATTTCCAGTAAGTCGTCTACAGAGTCTGACATTTTAGTTGAGATCCGTGAGAGAGTTTGCTCAAAGAGAACACATGTGTTGTCATTTATGACTCTCCTACCCATAGTCATTGAGCTGTTCTGAATGTGAGGGGACATAGAAACAGAAAACACAGAAATAATCAGATAAGGCCAGGTCAACAACAGTAGTAGAAACAGTAAGACTCTTTGCGATAACGAGGTCAAGGGTATGACCACGAGAGTGCGTCGGCCCCTGTACATGTTGTACTAGGTTGAAGTTGTCAATAAGTGCAAGTAGTTCTCTGGCATAAGTGTTTTCAAGATTATCAACATGCAAGTTAAAATCCCCAGATATAATAAGACAGTCAAACTCTAAGCAAATGACTGACAACAGTTCACCAAACTCTTCCAGAAAAACTTTGGCTGAATGTCTCGGAGGCCTGTAAATAGTTAATAACAATATGTTAGGAGAGCATGTAACAAGTGCACATACTGTAAGTGTTCAAAGGATGTAAAATCACCAAGTGAGGACTGTTTACATTGAAAAGAGGCTTTGAATATATTTGCGATCCCTCCACCTTTCCCATGTCGGGTAGCACTCATGAAATTAAAATTTGGGGGAGCTGCTTCAATAAGGGTGGTAGCACCAGGGGCGATTCTAGCATCTGATCTTTGGGGGTGCTTAGCCCCCAGAACTGACAGAGGCACCTGGCTTGAACGACAGTGTTTCCACATTTATTCTGCATTTAGACTAGACTTAACTAGACAAGAAGACTAGACTAGACAAGACTAGACTTATGCAATGTTTTAACAGAAGCTGACCCAATAAACTATGATATCTACACATTTACAACCACTGACACAAATATTTACGTTATATTTTCAACTAAACAAGACCTACTACTGCATTTGTAATGTTGGAGCTATTCATTTTGAACAGTGGTAATTGTTAATTAATGTGTTATTGTGTATTGTGTAATAATAGTGTGTATTATTATGATTTTACGGGTGGCACGGTGGTGTAGTGGTTAGTGCTGTCGCCTCACAGCAAGAAGGTCCTGGGTTCGAGTCCCGGGGCTGGCGAGGGCCTTTCTGTGTGGAGTTTGCATGTTCTCCCCGTGTCCGCGTGGGTTTCCTCCGGGTGCTCCGGTTTCCCCCACAGTCCAAAGACATGCAGGTTAGGTTAACTGGTGACTCTAAATTGAGCGTAGGTGTGAATGTGAGTGTGAATGGTTGTCTGTGTCTATGTGTCAGCCCTGTGATGACCTGGTGACTTGTCCAGGGTGTACCCTGCCTTTCACCCGTAGTCAGCTGGGATAGGCTCCAGCTTGCCTGCGACCCTGTAGAAGGATAAAGCGGCTAGAGATAATGAGATGAGATTATGATTTTACATTAGTTTATATTTTTTGTTGATAAGCATGATAAGAATGATAAGCAAACGTAAACACTATGTTACATTAAATAAAATTGACTAACACACGGTGGTCTAGCACCGTAGCACTTGTACAGCTCTGCACAAAAGTATCTCAATATGGATGATAAATGTCATTTTTATCATTCTGTTCATAGACCAGGGAACATCAATATTGCATTATGCATATTATTGTGTTGTGTTTAACAATTGTAACTCCAGTCCGTACCTTCACATCTCGCTATGCCAGTAATACTCAGGTGCTACTTCGAGTTCCTCATCGGCGTGGAATCCAGTTAAAAAAAACCACCATGTCGTAGCAAGCACTCACGTGGACAGGCAACCCAATCAGAGGGGACGCAAGGAGGAGAGGTATTTTACTGCTCATAAAACTATCACGTAACAGGTGAATTCAAGAACACACACACGCCCGCGCATACATTCATTGCGCAGTGCGCAAGGGCACTTATTTCTGAAAATTACGTCCAAAAGCAGTGTTTTTGAGGGTGCTGAGCTAGGGGGTGCTGAGCTTGTTTTTGGGGGTGCTTGAGCACCCCTAAAAATAGGCTAAACACGCCCCGGGTAGCACTCTTTGCTTGATCCAGCCGTGTTTCAGTTAGAAGCAAAAAATCAAGATTGTGTTTGCAAATAAGATCATTAATTAAAAATGACTTGTTTGAAAGTGATCTAATGTTCAGAAGAGCTTTACAGAAAGTCTAGAAGTAATATCCGCTTGGGCACTCTGATGTTGTTTTGAAACAGGAAGGAGACTAGACTGGTTTACCCCCTGGGTTAAATATGCTCTATGTTTTCTATTTCTTATCAACACAGGAATAGAGAATGGCATAGGCATACTGGGTCCCAGCTTGTTTTCAAAACTACACCCAATGCAGGGACCCACAGCACATCATACAAGACTCTCTGTATGTTCCATGAGGTTGGGAGGGGTAAGGATTGGAGATGTCGTGTATTTTTTAGATGGTGAAAAAGATTGGTAGCCAGCTGAAAGTCCTGGGCGAACACAGTTCAGTCTGTTGGCTGATTTTCGATGAACTGGGTACACTGCTTGTCACGAATGATTTGGGCTGGAAAAAGAGAGTGCAGCCATTGGCAGCAATCTCTGCATACTTTTAGGGAAATCCATGCAGGGGGGAGACGGGGATGGTACAATAAAGTCAGAAGAGCGAGACTGAGATTGGGACTTTGGTGAGGTCTTTGTGAGTGTCTCCATGACTGTCTCTGTGATACTTGCATGGGGCCGAGATGTGGATGATGCAGCCTTGGCATGATTGTCTTTGGTCAGGTCCTCAATCTGGATGGGCAATGCAGATATCTGTGGCTGCCCATTGTTAACAACATGCTCACATTCTCCATGTGATTGTTGATGTCCTTGGCAGTCTGCCCCAGATGGCTGTGTGTCCTTGTTGAAGCATCTCTGCTGTGCTTGCATGGGCAGTTGTTTTGGCTTTTAACCTAATCTGCATGTCTTTGCACTGTGGGGGAAACCAGAGCACCCAGAGGAAACCCACATGGACACAGGGAGAACATGCAAACTCTGCACAGAAAGGCCCTCGCCGGCCACGGGGCTCGAACCCGGACCTTCTTGCTGTGAGACGACAGCGCTAACCACTACACCACCGTGCCGCCTAAAGACGACTCATTCCCTTTATATTTTAAGCAAAAACAATTTTTTATTTTTATCTTTTACATTTTCAAAATGACAAAAAAGGAAAAGGGCCCGAAGCAAAAGTTTGGGCACTCTGCATGGTTAGTATCTAGTAGCACCCCCTTTGGCAAGTATCACAGCTTGTAAACACTTTTTGTAGCCAGCTAATAATCTTTCAGTTCTTACCTGGGGGATTTTCACACATTTGTCCTTGCAAAAGGCTTCCAGTTCTCCAAGTTTCCTGGGTTGTCTTGCATGCACTGCTCTTTTGAGATCTATCCACAGATTTTCAATGATATGACCTTCATGGGAGAGTCATCAGAAGAAAACCATACCTGCGTCCGAGCCACAAAATTCAGCGTCTGAAGTTTGCAAATGAAAATCTAAATAAGCCTGATGGATTTTGGAAACAAGTCCTGTGGACTGATGAAATCAAAGTAGAACTTTTTTGCCACAATGTGCAAAGGTATGTCAGGGGTCTGTGAGGGCCAGGGCAAAACCTTCAGCTTGGGCCTCTTGAGGTATTCCATTACAGATTTTGAGGTGTGTTTTGGATCATCGTCTTATTGTAGGGCCCATCCTCTTTTTAACTTCAACTTTTTTACAGGTGGTGTGATGTTTGCTTCCAGAGTTTGCTGGTATTTATTTGAATCCATGCTTCCCTCGACCAATGAAATGTGCCCTGTGCCACTGGCTGCAACACAACCCCAAAGCATGATCGATCCACACCCATGCTTCAGAGTTGGAGAGGTGTTCTTTTCTTGGAATTTGGCACCCTTTTTTCTCCAAACATACCTTTGCACATTGTGGCCAAAAAGTTCTACTTTGATTTCATCAGTCCACAGGACTTGTTTCCAAAATGCATCAGGCTTATTTAGATGTTCATTTGCAAACTTCAGACGCTGAATTTTGTGGCTCGGACGCAGGTATGGTTTTCTTCTGATGACTCTCCCATGAAGGTCATATTTGTTCAGGTGTCGCTGCATAGTAGAACAGTGCACCACCACTCCAGGGTCTGCTAAATCTTTCTGAAGGTCTTTTGCATCAAACAGGGGTTTTTATTTGCCTTTCTAGCAATCCAACGAGCAGTTCTTTCAGAAAGTTTTCTTCATCTTCCAGACCTCACCTTGATCTCCACTGTTTCTGTTAACTGCCATTTCTTAATAACATTATGATCTGAGGAAACAGCTACCTGAAAACACTTTGCTATGTTCTTGTAGCCTTCTCCTGCTTCGTGAGCATCAATTATTTTATTATTCAGAATGCGAGGGAGTTGCTTAGAGGAGCCCATGGCTGTTGATTTTAGGAACAAGTTTGAGGAGTCAGAGAATTTATACAGCTTTGAAATCTGCATCATCTGACATTTTCCTAACGAAGAATTTGAACAAGCCACAGCTCAATAAGCTAATTAAGGTCTGGAAGCTTGGTAAAAGTTACCTGAGGACTCAAATGTATTGGGGTGCCCAAACTTTTGCATGGTGCTCCTTTTCTTTTTTCACTCTCCAATTGTACAAAACAAAAATAATACACAAATCTTGCAGAAAGCGCTGAAAAGAAATGTGTCGTCTTTACCTTTATGCCTTTTGGTGATCAGTTCATCTTCTGCTCACTTAACTATTCACAGCAACAGACATTTTCAGTAAGGGTGCCCAAACTTTTGCATACCATTGTAAGTGCAACAGGTTTATTACATTACAGGCATTTCGCAGACCGAGTGGCGTAATGGTTAGCACTGTCACCTCACAGAAAGAACATTCTGGGTTCAAATCTCACGGCCAACCAGGGCCTTTCTGTAAGGAATTTGCATGTTATCCCTATGTCTGTGTGGGTTTCCTCTGGGTATTCTGGTTTCCACCTGCAGTCCAAAGACATGCTAACTGGTCACCCTACTGCTGAAATTATGCCCAAGTCAACCAAATGTGGTTTGCCTCAAGCCTGGATTGGGTTTGGCAGTGACAACAACGATTTAGCAGATGCTCTTATCAACAGGACCCTGACATCCCCACAGCAGTGGACAGCCATTCCTGCTGGTCCAGGGAATCAAACCAGCAACCTTTTGATTCCAGAGCTGCTTCTCTAACCTTGAGGTCATGCCTTCCCTCATGGAGGTTCAGGTTCTTGCACTCTCAATTGAAGATGGTTCATTAGGTTTCTTATATTGTAGAAAGATGCTGTGTCTTCATATGGACGCAGAAGAAAATGGGTGGATGGAAGCACAGTTTGCTTGGCTTTGATTGGTATTACTGATCACGAAATAGAGGGCTCCGAGATGATGCTAAAAATAGTAACACTGCGCGTGCGTGGCCATCTTGGAAGTCACTCGCGCCAGAGCGCTCATAGAGTACACATCATAGAGTAAACATTCACCGATTCGTTTCCGCGTTAGAGGGCTTAGAAGCTTGGATTTTTTAAGAATTTAGACATCTGAAGTGATGGAGCACTACTGTGATAGTTTGGATAAGCAGGCACGGGAGCATTATGCTGAGAAGGTACGTTTCATTGGGAATGTAGATCCATACACTGTTAGTGAGAAGGAATGGA
The DNA here is from genome assembly GCF_027579695.1 of Neoarius graeffei. Taxonomy (NCBI): domain Eukaryota; kingdom Metazoa; phylum Chordata; class Actinopteri; order Siluriformes; family Ariidae; genus Neoarius; species Neoarius graeffei. Next base: position 5,992,900 of record NC_083596.1, read on the forward strand.
AAGCTGACCCCAGCTTGTTGCCGCATTTAACATACATAGATCTTGTGAACTATCTAGTGGTTCACCCAAGTCCATTTTGTGAACTAAAGGATTTCCAGAACTACAAGAGCATGGAAGCATACGATAGATTTGTATCCGGTTGGGTCCGCGATGTGTCGGTGTTTACTGCTGAAGACGGAGAGACAAAAGTGATCAGAGGGAAAGTGTTACACTCGCAGAGACTATCCCAGCCTAGTCTACACCCCTGGATAATAGTTGACAAGAGACATGCTATTTTGTGTGCACATTGCAACTGCATTGCTGGACTTGGGGAATGTTGCTTCCCTGTTGTTTTATGTTGAAGCGGCCACAAGACTGAGGGAAAGAATGATGGTCACACAACAGCCGGCATACTGGATGCTACCCGTAACTATGAAATTAAAATAACTATTTTAGTAACTGGGCGGCACGGTGGTGTAGTGGTTAGCGCTGTCGCCTCACAGCAAGAAGGTCCTGGGTTCGAGGCCCGGGGCCGGCGAGGGCCTTTCTGTGTGGAGTTTGCATGTTCTCCCCGTATCCGCGTGGGTTTCCTCCGGGTGCTCCGGTTTCCCCCACAGTCCAAAGACATGCAGGTTAGGTTAACTGGTGACTCTAAATTAACCGTAGGTGTGAGTGTGAATGGTTGTCTGTGTCTATGTGTCAGCCCTGTGATGACCTGGCGACTTGTCCAGGGTGTACCCCGCCCTTCGCCCGTAGTCAGCTGGGATAGGCTCCAGCTTGCCTGCGACCCTGTAGAAGGATAAAGCGGCTAGAGATAATGAGATGAGATGAGATTTTAGTAACTATGAAATTCAAGACAATATTAACCTACCTGTCACAAAGTGATCAGAACAAATCCGGATACAGTCAAGTTGTCCTAAATTTGATCGGTTGATGGCAGCCAGCCACTGTCGTCTCCTCCGTTCGCTTTTCTCCTGTGCTGCAATTCCCAGGTTAGTCACGACTTTAGGGAGTCTGTGGAAGCTTTTGCCACCCTTTTCCCCTCGGTTACTACAGCCAACAATGACGCACGTATTTGGCATTGTCACCCCTTTTTGCTTCGCTGGACAACAACAATGCACTGACACAGCGCGCTTTGACTTCCAATATGGCCGCCGCCAGGTGCGCACTGACCTCGAAGCACTCTATACCTCCAGCTGGCTGTCGCTAGCATGACTACATGTCACATGTTGGTATCAGACTGATATTGTGGTAATAATATTCTCTCATTTTAAGGTATTTATCTGAGATATACATATATAGGTTGTTGTGAAGGACATTTTCCTTTGTTTAAAATGTATTCTAACTTTGTCCATATTTCTTAAAGCAATATCGATTAATCACAAATCAGCCATTTTTAAGTACTACTGTCCCAGCGTCTTTAGCGCTGCATGATGTCTGCTGTGATTATGATGTCGTGTTACATGGATGGTTGTTTTGGTTTGGACAAGGCCAGTAACTGCCGAGGGATTTACTGCTAAAAACCTCAAGCCTCAAAAAAACCTCCAAATAAAAGGCTTCAGTGTTTATTGCTCAAAATGGATGGTTTGGTTTGGCTTTGGACTCAGAAGGATTATCAGAAATCTATGTTCTCTTCTTGCTTTCTAAGGAACTGGATCTTCCTCGTCATTCGTTACTATCAACATGTTATTTGTGCTTTCCTTGTAAAACAAAATGATAACATTAACTTAGAAATAGCATTAATATTCCTGACAAGCGTTTGGATTTTTCTCACTGTGGGATTTAGATTTTGCAACAGGTCGCAATTACACATCCGCATGATTAATTGTAGAAATGTGATGCACTGTTTGTAATGTGTGGTAATAAGGGCTGCTTTTGTAAGACTGTCTGAGTGTTCCTGAGGAACGCTGGGCTGCTTTAATGTGCAGTAATAAAATGACAAATGCAATTTTTGAGTCTAGAAAGAGAAAAAAAAAAACATTTCTGATGTTCCTGATCTGCTGCGAGTCATGCCAGCAATCTTGTTGGGTATTTGTACAGGCCACATCACGTCACGTCATGACGTCCCAACTGTAGATACAACTAAGAAAGTATACAGTAAAAAATATAGCAGCGGTGGGATTGTGTACCTGTTGAATTCTCAGTTGTGATTGGTTGTGAGAGATGTTTGTTTAACATTGTTTAATGGAAGGAGTCTCCAGCGTCAGCCATTTTCACCACATGAGACAGTTCAGAGCATTTATTCACTGACATTAAAGGTCTTTCAGATATTTCTAGTGTAGGTCATAAAAATAATTTTCCCCGACACCCAATTATTTTTCTTTAGTGGATCAAAAGCTACTGAATTCGAATCACAGACTTCCAATTTTATTAGGTTTTTTTTTAAACAGAACAATTAATGAATTTATCTCCACATGGCCCTAAATTCTCCGCTATTTTTTCCTGCTTCACCATGACCCAATTCAAAATACTACGTCATGCATTCCGTGGTGGGCTTTCCCCGTTGGCGCAAGGCATTGTGGGATACAAATTTGAAACAGGAGAGAAAAATGGAGGACGTGAGTGTGCAAATGAAACGTGAAAGACCGACTACAGTAACGGAAAGAAAGCGAGAAGAAAAGACGTTATGTTATATACGAAGGAAAGGAAACGCAGGACCAAACTAATAAATATCGGCGCTCAGTGAGCACCTCGGTGTGATCAGCTGTTCGTTTAGTGACAGAATGATGGAACTGTCAGTGCACGCTCAAAGGTAAACCTGTAGATGGCAGTAATGCAACACTGTGGATGCCAGCTACCGTAAAACCCAAAAGAAGAAGAAGGTAAACCTGCGCATGCGCACATGGATTTCCTCTGTCTGCTTGACTGCGCAAAGTGAGCGATTTCATGCACATTATTTGCTTTAATCCCCTCAAATTAAATAACTTCCCAGCCACAGAATGGCCTGATATTTTGTGAGATATTACAGAAATAAACAGATATCACAATCACCACATTTCAGAGGGAACTAAAGTTCACCGATTTTATGAAATCGGAAGGCCATCCAACTCTAATTATAACTGTAAAGGGATGAAAAAAGTATGTTGTGTCATTCTTTAATTAATAAAAAGTGGAATTGTTGGCAAATGTCTGTGCTGTAAGAGGAATAACACACTTCAGAATGTACCATTATGGGAAAATGACAGTAATTTTAATGGCACAGTGGTGTAGTGGTTAGCGCTGTCGCCTCACAGCAAGAAGGTCCGGGTTCGAGCCCCGTGGCCGGCGAGGGCCTTTCTGTGCAGAGTTTGCATGTTCTCCGCGTGGGTTTCCTCTGGGTGCTCCGGTTTCCCCCACAGTCCAAAGACATGCAGGTTAGGTTAACTGGTGACTCTAAATTGACCGTAGGTGTGAATGTGAGTGTGAATGGTTGTTTGTCTCTATGTGTCAGCCCTGTGATGACCTGGCGACTTGTCCAGGGTGTAGCCTGCTTCTCACCCATAGTCAGCTGGGATAGGCCCCAGCTTGCCTGCGACCCTGCACAGGATAAGTGGTTATGGATAATGGATGGATGGACAGTAACTTTGAATCACATTAGCCTGTTGTTGATTATTTTCCTGTAACAGCACACACCCTGAAGTGTTTTATTCCTTACACAGCTCGTGTGCAGCCTTGAATTTGCCATTTGCATGGTACTAAATGTTCATCTGCAAGAAGCCAGCAGCTTAAATTTACTAAATTGTCAGTCTCCAAGCAAGAAAATGGACAAACAAACAAACAAATAAATAAATAAAACAAACACAAAACAGTTGCAATACCAGAAGGGCACTTGGTAGAGTCCACCAAGCCAAGCCACATGTTATCAACATCACAATCAAACCATTTGGACCTAGGATGATACTAAAGCTGTCCACCAAATTTTATCCAAATCTGTTCACTACTTTTCGAGTTACACTGGGAAAGGCAAAAAAAAATCCTGGATTTGCGTACATATCCGGATCCTGGATTTGCATATAAATCTGGATTTGCATCAAAATCTCATTAATGGTTCCCTGGCCCATGGCTCACCTTTCCTCCAAATTTCATCCAAATCTGTTCACTACTTTTTTGAGTTACGTTGGGAAAAGTCAAACAAACAGAGACGAAAATATGACCTCTTCCAACACAGTTGGCGGAGGTAAAGAAGAGTTAGTGTAAAGTGTAATGGGGTGAAAACGGTGAGTTCTATTATTATCATTCTGAAACCAAGCAAATTAATTTCACTCGGTTTATCTTTAAAAAATTACAGTCCAATCTGCTTTGATTAATCACCTGTTAATACAAACCCATCAGTGGTGTTGATGCGCCGTGTAAGCCAGTTCCCCAGGACATGTTTTATATCAAAGTCACCTTGGACGACTCGAGCGGTGCTTCTGCGCTGCAATCACAGATTACCAGCGTATACACAACCTCCATCTCCGTCCTTCCACTTGCACTTAGTCTCCAGAAATAGCAGCTTGATTGTGCTTACTGTTGCCAAATGCCAAACACTCTGTCACCGCAACACGAGTGACCCTTCAAGCCATGGACTCGGAGCTCTGCTTTATTTGGACATGATTTGACGGATCAACGTTTGAAGACACCCAGCAGGAACGTGCACAACATCTACAGTGTCCATGTGGCATCAGATACACGTGGAAAGAGTTTTGTGGGGGGGCGGGGGTTCTGCCAGTAATCAGTCCATCTGAAACTCTGAAATTAAATTAAAAGATCTGTAAACCAAATGAAATTAAATTAAAAGATCTGTAAACCAAATATTATTCAGATCAGATGAGGCAAAACATTCGGGTCACAAAATAAACAACCTCGTTAATTGTTGTTGTGCTTTTACTGTTTAGACCATGGTGCTGCTCAAGCCTTGATTCTGACTGGTCAAATGAGATGTTTACAGTTTATGGAACGAGTCTCCAGTGTCAGCACTTTGTAACAGTTTTGTGGCAAACAGAATTGTAAGATGTATAAACAAAAACATCCGAATTGCACTTAATAAATAAGAATAAAGTAATACAAATACAAATAAAAAGTTTAGTTTAAAAATAAATAAAACCTTTCCATCCAAAATAAATTGTCTACCTTATTTTTTTTTAATTGTAAAAATTTTGCGACTGTATTTTTATTTCTGATTTACTTGACATCCATTACTCGTTCGTTCTAGTCTAATTTAAATGTGCTTATTAAAAGATACAAAGAAAAACTGATCTTTTTTTTTAGTTTTGATATTTTTGGGACAATGTGCAGGTTTGTATTTGCAGAGAGCAAACATCAAACTCAAGAAAAAAAATCAGCGACGGAGAGCCTCGAAATGCTTCAGCAAGCGTACAGCAGTGAAGTGACCAGCCGTAACGAGTAACATTCACGCTTCAAGAGTGGCAGAAATCAGGACGATCCTGACACACATGGTGTTCAATTTCTTGGACTTTTTCGTGGATTGTGTTCATGAAGCGTTTCAGGGATCTCCGAATATGATGTTTGCTCCAGTGTTGTCGTCGAATCACTAAACCTCGAGTCTGAGAGGCTGTCCACACGGCAACGGATTCAGGTGAATCTGATAAAATTGTTTATCGTTTCGGCCTGGCGTCCACACGGCACCGGCGTTTTGGGTGCCCCAAAACGATATTTTTTGAGAACGGGTTCCAGAGTGGAAAAATCTGGCAACGGCGCCGTTGCGAAGTCGTCTGGATGAGTAGAACGGATTTGTTTACGATGATGTCACAACCACATGACTAGAACAAGCAGCACTCTCGCTGTTTTGTATGAACCACTGCATTGCATTCACTTTTGTATACAGCTTTTGTTTTAAATAAACAAGTAACTGAACCATTTCTTGAATTTCTTTTTTTTTATTGGATAAGACTGCTTTTCAAAATGTTCACACACAATATAACAAGTTATATAAATTATATAAAAATGCTTTTCAAAATGTTCACACACAATAAGAAAATTAAGTTATATAAAACTATGCACACTAATAAAACTAATTTGTACACACAGAAGGCACGATTTCCTCGCGTAGTCGCAGCCATCTTCTTGTTGTTGTTGTGTGCTTGTTCCTGAGAGTGCTTCACACCGGGTAGAAGAAGGGGTTTATGCCCATGCATCCTACTTCTTCTATTGTTCTGGTGTCTCCGATGGGACCGTCTTACAGCGCACGTAGAGGTGTGGCATGTGTATTGCATCGTTTTCAGCAAGCGTTGCGTTGCCATATGTACCTAATATTTTACTGATCTGTTGCCCATGTGGACGCGATATTTTTTTTAATAAAATCTCGTTGCCGTTGTCGTGTGGATGTAGCCTGAGTCCAGTCTCGAGTCGTCAGTGTTCAAGTCCAAGACATGAAAGAAAATTTGGAGTCGTTTCCACTATTGAGCCGAGTCGAGTCCAAGAACAAGACGCCATCCGCACCATTTGACGGTGGCTGTTGCTGCCTTTATGTGAAAGCATCTCTGCTACTGTGTTGGACTAACGTTCCTGCTCGACTGCCCCATTTTAGTTAATAGGCTACAGATAAAAAGCTTGTTCATCGCTCAGCAAGCCCCGCCCACCATCAACAGGGCAGATAACACGAGAGAGGGTTAGCACTAGCTAGTTCATTGCTCAGCAAGCAAGTCCCACCCACTATCAACAGGGCAATGAACATAGCATGTCCCTTCCTTCTCTGGGTGGAGTCTTACCAAATGACGATTGAAGTTCGAGGTCGTCCCCGTCGTCTCCTCGATAGTTCTTCTACATATGGAACACACAGCAGTGCATTTTTTCCCACTGCACAAGAAGTCTGTATAAGCAAAGAGGACAATCCTCGGGGCGTCTCTCCAGGCATTTTAGCGCCATTAACGTTAGTTCCTCAACATGATGTATGAACAGATGAATGTGCATTCTCTTGCACAAAAATAGAATAAAAATTAATGTAGATATAAATATCGTAGGGCGGCACGGTGGTGTAGTGGTTAGCGCTGTCGCCTCACAGCAAGAAGGTCCTGGGTTCGAGCCCCATGGCCGGCGAGGGCCTTTCTGTGCGGAGTTTGCATGTTCTCCCCGTGTCCGCGTGGGTTTCCTCTGGGTGCTCCGGTTTCCCCCACAGTCCAAAGACATGCAGGTTAGGTTAACTGGTGACTCTAAATTGAGCGTAGGTGTGAATGTGAGTGTGAATGGTTGTCTGTGTCTATGTGTCAGCCCTGTGATGACCTGGCGACTTGTCCAGGGTGTACCCCGCCTTTCGCCCGTAGTCAGCTGGGATAGGCTCCAGCTTGCCTGCGACCCTGTAGAAGGATAAAGCGGCTAGAGATAATGAGATGAGATGAGATAAATATCGTATGCCAAATTACTATGGCATGTTACAAAAAATAAAGGAAAAATCCGAGTCCTCATACGAGTCCGAATGTAGTTAATGCACGAGTCCGAGTCATCAGTGCTCAAGTCCAAGTCAAGTCATGAGTCCTTAAAATTAGGGCACGAGTCGGACTCGAGTACTAAAAGCCTGGTTTGCTCTCTGCACTCATGCGAATGTGAGCGTTGACACAGAAACGTGTGTAACACAGGTCACAATGTTGATGCCGCGACGTTGCATGGCATACTGACTCACGAGAGTTACTGCTCGCATCTGCTGCATGTGCATGATCATACAGTGCTCGGTTCGTTCACAACAGGAACAGTCTCAGAACTTTTTGATTGCAGCTCGTATCTACTGCACAGACTGAGTTAAAGATGGTGACGTTTTCAATTTGACCAAGCTTCAGAAACACAAAGAGAGTAAACAGCACCATGATGTCCACTCGTACTGGACTGTTTATGATGTTTGATGTCGTCATGACGACACAGAAGTTTATTTTTTTCACCAATCAGTAGTGATCTCATGACTCTGACAGAATCGTAGACTGGATTAATAATAAATCAGTTTGAACTAAAACACACACACTTCAGTGATGAGTGTTGAATTGTAATGCAATCTGCACGTACGTGTGTGTGTGTGTGTGTGTGTCGTGCTCAATCCTGCCAGATCCTCTGAGGAGCTTTAATCTGAGCCAAACAGAGCTGTCATCACCTCACTTCAGCAAGCTGGGCAGAACCACCTGTGGCTCAGTGTTTCCAGCCAGATCGTGTGTGTGTGTGTGTGTGTGTGTGTGTGGGAGGGATGGTTGCACGGACCTGAACCTTCTCCAAATGAAAGGACCAACTGTGTAGTTGCCATGCAGAAAGGAAAGAAGCACTCACTCAATAAACACCCACTGACACACACACACACACACACACACACACACACACACACACACACACACACACAGGATCCGACGTGGCTCCATAGCAACTCTAAAAAGCTTACAGGATTGCTGCTATTTGTGGACAGTCAGTTAATCCTGTCAGATTTCTCTCACACGCTTTTTCTTCCGGAAAGTTCTACAGGATAAATTCAGTATAAATTCAGTAAATAGAGTTCTGACAGTAGAGCTGACCGTCCACACTTTACAGGTGAACTCGAATCAGTGGTGGCTGGTAGTCTTTCAAACAGGGGAGGCTGGTCGGTTACGATATTTCCAGATTTTAAAAGAAAAAACACATCAGTTTTGCCCATACTCTTGCCTCTGATCTGGCTGATTGTTGGCAGCGTCACAAACTGTGAAACAACAGGTTCTTTTGGCCCATTAGCCTACTGTCCAATATACATGATGGTGGTGTTGGGGGGAGGGGTATATTTTAACATTTTATGTTTTAAAATTGTGGCATGTTGTTTAAAAATTGATCATTATTGAAAGCAGCTCTTTGTCAGGAAGCTCAGCAGTAACAGCAGAGTGTTCTGGAATAGGCACAAGCACTGACCTTGGGGAGCCAAACATAGAGCTGGGGGCCACACATTTCATTCAATGACACTTTCCCTATATTTTACTTATTTTGACTGAGAAATGTTTTATTGACAATTTTGATAACCCTTCACTTTTAATCCAGGTCTGTAGTGTGAAATGTTCTCGGCTGTGTTTTTGTTTAAAAATCTTTTCCAAATTGTAGCTGTGTTTAATTCATATCCAGAGAAATATATATTCCAATATAATTGTAGCGAGAATCGCGTGTGGGTGGAGCACAGAGGACGGCAGGACAGAGATCAGGTTTGTCTAACGGCTTTATTGCCACACTTTTCAGGGTTGCAACACTGTTTCACAATAGCGCGAGAGACACACACACACACACACAGCGTCTCGTCCGGGTCCCCCTCTGCTCTCGCTCCTTAAATAGGGCGGTTTACTGGGGAGAACACACAAAACACAGGTTAATGACACTCAGGTGAAGCGATTCTGCCACTTACCTTCCCCAACTCCGCCCACTTGTCACAGACCGGTGCTTGACCACGCCCCCGCTGCCACATACCCCCACCGCCCGACTCAGGCCGGGCGCCCGTCCGGCCCGCAGCCGACTCCCCCCCCCCTTGACGGGAGAGGAAGTCCGCCACGACCATCTGCGCCCCCGGCCTGTGGACCACCTTGAAGTTGAAAGGTTGGAGCGCCAGATACCAACGGGTGATCCGCGCGTTGGCATCCTTCATGCGGTGGAGCCACTGGAGGGGCGCGTGGTCCGAACAGAGGGTGAAAGAGCGCCCCAGCAGGTAGTAATGGAGGGCGAGGACCGCCCACTTGATGGCCAGGCACTCCTTCTCGATAGTGCTGTAGCGCCCCTCACGCACTGACAGCTTCCGGCTGATGTACAACACTGGGCGGTCCTCTCCCCCCACCTGCTGGGACAAAACGGCCCCCAGCACTCTGTCCGACGCATCCGTCTGCAACAAAAAGGGGAGAGAGAAGTCAGGGGAGTGCAAAAGTGGCCCCCCACACAGTGCAGCCTTTACCTCAGAGAAAGCCCGCTGGCACTGTTCCGTCCACTGGACCGGATCTGGCGCCCCCTTTTTAGTGAGGTCAGTCAGCGGGCTGGTGACGTCCGAATAATTAGGTATGAACCTACGATAATAGCCAGCCAGCCCCAGGAACTGTCTCACCCCCTTTTTGGTCTTGGGTCTCGGGCAGGCCGCAATCGCTGCTGTCTTATTAATTTGGGGACGCACCTGCCCGTTACCCAAGTGGAAGCCCAGATACCGTACTTCCACCCGCCCAATCGCACACTTCTTCGGGTTGGCAGTGAGCCCCGCCCGCCTCAGCGACCTAAGGACGGCCCTCAGGTGTTGCAGGTGCCGCTGCCAGTCATTACTATAAATGATTATGTCGTCTAAGTAAGCGGCCGCATAGGTGGCGTGGGGCCGGAGGATCCGGTCCATCAGCCGCTGAAACGTAGCGGGCGCCCCAAACAGCCCAAACGGAAGTGTGACGAACTGGTGTAAGCCGAACGGTGTGGAAAAGGCCGTTTTTTCCCGGGATAATGGAGTCAAGGGGATCTGACGAATATCCCTTCGTCAAATCCAGTGTCGAGTAAAAGCGAGCCGTGCCTAGTCGATCAAGCAGCTCATCAATACGAGGCATTGGGTACGCGTCGAATTTAGACACCGCATTGACTTTTCTATAGTCCACACAGAACCGGACCGAGCCGTCGGCCTTGGGAACCAAGACCACCGGGCTGCTCCAGTCACTGTGGGACTCCTCGACGATGCCCATTTCGAGCATGGCCTGAAGTTCTTCCCGAACCACCTTTTTTTTGTGTTCGGGTAATCTATAAGGACGGCTACGCACTACCACCCCCGGGGGCGTCTCTATGTGGTGTTCTATGAGGTTGGTGCGTCCGGGCCGGGGCGAGAACACATCCGAAAACTCGGCCTGCAACTGGGCGACCTTCGTGAGTTGGGTCGGGGAGAGGTGGTCTCCACAGGGGACCGGAGAGGTGCGAGATGCCAATGACCCTTTTTGGATCTCCGGCCCCAGCTCCGCCTTCTCCGGAACTACCGACACCAACGCCACGGGGACCTCCTCATTCCAGAGCTTCAGCAGATTGAGGTGGTAGATCTGTAGCGCCCCCTCCCTGTCCGTTCGCCTAACCTCATAGTCGACGTCCCCGACTCGCCGTGTGACCTCGAAGGGCCCTTGCCACTTGGCGATTAATTTGGAGCTCGACGTGGGCAACAGGACGAGTACCTTATCTCCCGGAGTGAACTCTCTAAGGCGCGTGCCCTTGTTGTACAGGCGGGTTTGCCGTTCCTGGGCCTGCCGCAAATTCTCCTGAGTTAAGTGGGTGAGCATGTGGAGTTTTGCGCGCAGATCCATAACGTATTGAATTTCATTTTTGCTCTGCGAAGGTCCCTCCTCCCAATTTTCCCGCAGTACATCTAAGATGCCGCGCGGCTTACGCCCATACAGTAATTCAAATGGGGAGAACCCCGTGGAGGCTTGGGGGACCTCTCGCACTGCAAACAACAAGGGTTCGAGCCACTTATCCCAGTTACGTGCGTCCTCACTTACGAATTTTTTGATAATATTCTTGAGGGTGCGGTTGAACCGTTCGACTAAACCGTCCGTTTGTGGGTGATACACGCTGGTGCGGATCGGCTTAATACCCAATAGCCCATACAGTTCGGCCAGTGTTCGTGACATAAACGAGGTGCCTTGATCAGTCAGAATCTCTTTCGGGATTCCGACCCGGGAGATGACGTGGAAGAGGGCCTCTGCAATACTACGTGCGGAGATATTGCGAAGAGGCACCGCTTCCGGGTATCGCGTTGCATAGTCCACCAGAACCAATATAAAGCGGTACCCTCGTGTTGACCGATCTAATGGCCCGACAAGATCCATCCCAATTCGTTCAAACGGGGTCTCGATTAATGGTAGGGGGCGCAAGGGCGCTTTTGGAATGGCCGCTGGGTTTACTAACTGGCATTCGCGGCACGCCGTACACCACTTACGGATGTCGCCGCGAATCCCCGGCCAATAGAATCGGGCCATTATCCGGGCGAGTGTTTTATCCTGCCCGAGGTGTCCCGCCATGGGATTAAAGTGAGCCGCCTGGAATACCAATTCCCGACGGCTCTTTGGAATTAACAACTGGGTGACACGCTCCTTCGTCTGAGTGTCCTGCGTCACTCGGTATAACCTATCTTTTAAAATGGAAAAATAGGGGAAGGTCGGGGTGGCATTCGGCTGGAGCGTTTGACCATCGATTACTCTCACTTGGTCAAACGCGTGTCGCAGAGTTTCGTCTCGCGATTGTTCCAGTGGGAAATCCGCGAGGGATTCCCCAATAGAAAGAGGAGGAGCCGGGGGCCCCTCACTCTGTCGCGGAGATGACGTAGACGGCCCTGCGACCGCAGCTCCAGCCAAAACGACACCGGGACCCCCCCGGCTAACCGGCAGGACCCACTCTTTACTAGGTGTGCCATCAACCCCCGGAATCCCGGCCAATCAGTCCCCAAGATTAAAGAGTGGGTAAGGCGAGGATTAACCGCCGCCTTCACTATAGATTTGTCCCCTCTGAAATGTATGTGGACCGACACCAACGGGTAGCAGTGAACATCCCCGTGCACACACAACACCTTCACCCCTTGTGCTCCCCCCAATGCCTCATCTTGCACCAGGCTTTGGCGGATCGAGGTCTGGTTGCAACCCGAATCCACCAACGCCTGATAGGTCGCCCCTTGTACACTTACCGGTATGCGATATGCTCCGGCCTGATCGAGGGCAGCCTCTGGCGCGTCGGGGATCCGCACCACCGCCCCCACCTCCATCGCGGCACACTGTTGCTGCAGGTGGCCCGGTTCCCCGCAGCGCCAGCAAACCGGCCCGGGCCTCCCCTCTGCAGCTGTGGATTGAGGGTCACTCACCTGAGGGGGGGGAGAGACAGACACAGAAGGGAGAAACGGGAGGGCACCATGGGTGCGGCGGGCCGGCTGGGGTGGGGCCGGCCCCCGCCTCCGTGGTGGGGGAATGGGGCGAGGACGGGACACGGGAGGAGGGGGAAGAGAGAGAGAGAGAGAAGAGGAGAGAGAAGAAGACATCCGTTGTCCTGCCGCCGGGACAGCCGCCAGATGATCCTCCGCCAGTCCTACGGCCTGATCCAGTGACGCCGGGCGGTGGCACTGGACCCACTCCGCGGTTCCGGCGGGTAGGCGGGCGATGGACTGCTCCAGCGCCACCTGGTCGATGATCCCCTCGGCGTCGCGATCTTCGGCCCTCAGCCACCGCCAGCAGGCGTCCCGGAGCTGCTGGCCGAACGCGAACGGGCTGCCGACTTCCTCCATTCGCAGCGCGCGGAAGCGCTGGCGCTGCTGCTCCGGCGTGCGCCCCACGCGCTGGAGGACAGCCCGGCGAAGGTCGGCATAGGCCAGCCGGTGGTCGGCGGGGAGCTGTAGTGCGGCTAACTGCGCCTCTCCCGTCAGGAGGGGGAGGAGGCGCGCCGCGCGCTGTTCCATCGGCCACCCCGAGGCTTCGGCGACCTGTTCGAATAATGCGATGAACGCCTCGGGGTCGTCCTGCGGGCCCATCTTAGTCAAGGTGATGGGAGATGGGCCCGCGGCCGGGGCGCTGGTGGACCCCGCCGACGCGAGGAGGCGCCGGAATGCCTCACGGTCTTCCTGTTGAGCCAGCACCAGGGCTTCGAAGCGGCGCTCCTGCTCCTTCCGGAGTGTGACGAGCGCCTGGTGCTGGCTCTGCTGGGCCGTGGCGAGGGCGTGGACCAAGTCCGCGAACGGGGAGGATTCCATGGGGCTGCAGGACAGGTGCTCCACGATCCCGGGTTTCGGCACCACTGTAGCGAGAATCGCGTGTGGGTGGAGCACAGAGGACGGCAGGACAGAGATCAGGTTTGTCTAACGGCTTTATTGCCACACTTTTCAGGGTTGCAACACTGTTTCACAATAGCGCGAGAGACACACACACACACACAGCGTCTCGTCCGGGTCCCCCTCTGCTCTCGCTCTCCCTCCTTAAATAGGGCGGTTTACTGGGGAGAACACACAAAACACAGGTTAATGACACTCAGGTGAAGCGATTCTGCCACTTACCTTCCCCAACTCCGCCCACTTGTCACAGACCGGTGCTTGACCACGCCCCCGCTGCCACAATAATATACTCAGCATAAACATTTTAAATAGATTCTATATTTTTGGTCCATCCATGACATATTACTAAAGTAGCCTATTTACTGTTGTTGATGTGGGTCACTTGCTGTTAGCCAATTCACTTTCTCGTACCAGGAGCAGGGGCGCTTTATCAACACCCGTGGCCCAGGGGCTACTGGGTTTTTTGAGGCCCCTCATAGGCTACCTGTCAACCCTACCCTTACCGTTGGCCAGGAAAACACTCTTATTTTATTTGCAATACGTGTCAAGCATTTACAGTGTAAGCGTGTAATTAGCCTAGAAGCCTACGATAGGTTATGTTTGGCTCAGCATAGCTGCGCAAGGCCCACGCTCACATCGCTCAACACATCCGACCACAGAGGGAGAGAAGAACGCGCGCATTATCATTACAGAGCCGGTTCTGATTATTACCATGGACAGGAGGAGAGCTGAAAGGAACGAGTATTATTCCCTACCTTTTTCACCAAGTCAATTTGAGGCGTTGGTCTACCCTGCTCTTTAATTTTAATTTTTTCCTTGAAAGGAAGACTGGCAAATGGCTTCGCCAAAATTAACTCAGCAATGCTTGGCATCCGTGCGCAGCTTTCTTGCTAGCTGACTAGCCCCCTCAAGTTCAAGTTCAGTCACTCAAATAAACGAAATTTCTGGAACTAAGATAGCAAACTTGACAACACTATATTTACACTTTATTTACAATGAAAATATATACAAGCTAAAAAAGCTGGTAGAAACCGTATGTAATGAATGAAATCGAAATGTAAGCTGAGCTCTTACAATACACCACAGCACTTGCGAATCCGCATGGGACTGAACTGAAATTCTCCGCTGCCTGTCTATAGTTGAAACGAGCTGTCAATCAAAGAAAATATCCGGCCGCTTTCACCAATCACCAGTCTCCTCGCGGAAACTGCCATGTCCCTCCCACTGTGAGGCTCGGAGTCCGTGGGCGGGCATTTTCACAGTATTTGTCCAATAACCGTCTTGCATTTTGAGATTGAAAAGCGCATCGCTCCCAAATGCCATTGAAGTCCACTGAGGCTGGACTGCATCGCGTTGTCACAAGGGGGAAAAACTCACGCACACATTCGGCGAACTGGGGAAAGTTATAACGGAATGATTTTGCACTGTAGTTGGTTGAGCACATATATTTCTATTATTCTGGATCTGAAATAGCAATGTTATAAGGTCGGCTATAACATAAGCCTAGCGCAATTCATCCTACATGATGTTAGTCATTTTTAGAGGAGGCTGAACCTCCCTCGTTGTCTTAGAGCAATCGCCCGTGAGTCAAATCCTCATAATCCTTACTGCTGAATAGAAAAACTCAAACACAAAATCCTAATTTTTTTTTCCCCCAGACTTTGAGTTTAATAAATAATACTACACTACCGTTCAAAAGTTTGGGGTCACTTTGAAATGTCCTTATTTTTGAAAGAAAAGCGCTGTTCTTTTCAATGAAGATCACTTTAAACTAATCAGAAATCCACTCTATACATTGCTAATGTGGTAAATGACTATTCTAGCTGCAAATGTCTGGTTTTTGGTGCAATATCTCCATAGGTGTATAGAGGCCCATTTCCAGCAACTCTCACTCCAGTGTTCTAATGGTACAGTGTGTTTGCTCATTGCCTCAGAAGGCTAATGGATGATTAGAAAACCCTTGTGCAATCATGTTAGCACAGCTGAAAACAGTTGAGCTCTTTAGAGAAGCTATAAAACTGACCTTCCTTTGAGCAGATTGAGTTTCTGGAGCATCACATTTGTGGAGTCGATTAAATGCTCAAAATGGCCAGAAAAATGTCTTGACTATATTTTCTATTCATTTTACAACTTATGGTGGTAAATAAAAGTGTGACTTTTCATGGAAAACGCAAAATTGTCTGGGTGACCCCAAACTTTTGAACAGTAGTGTATATCTGGTCATTCTAGGCGACATACTTTAATTCCTAACGAATCCCCAATTTCCCAGCATACATTACACCACAGAGTGCAGGTGGAGGCGAAGTAGAAAATACTTTTAAGTTTTGGTTGATAAAATATTTGCCTGCACAGACCTTACTGCAGTGTCCAGCTTCGTGGTTCTAAAGGCAGCAGGTTACTCAAAGGGCCAACATCGAACATCTGATGTAATCTAAACTTGATTGGTTGAAATTAATTTATGGAAATACAAACTGTCCCAAGTTTCCCCCATCCTATCCCAACTCTCCCTGCTCTCATCTACTTATTTGTACCCTGTATATATACAGCTTGGGAACATCTACACTACAAAAAGATGATATCTTGTTAAGAGAAAATATCTTTAAAATGGGTGAATTTATCAAATATTTCTTAGAAGATTATTACATCTCAAAGATTATTTATCTTGCTTTTAGACACTTTTACTCATTTCAAGCTTTAGATTTTCTTATTCTGTCGGCACATAATTTTGCTAAGTTTAACATTTTATTCTAGAAAGAAGCAAAATTCTCTGCCAATAGAATATGAAAATGTAAAGCTTGAAATGAATAAAAGCGTCTAAAAGTAAGATAAATAATATGCATTTGAGTTCTAATAATCTTCTAATGAGAAATATTTGATAAATTCATCCATATTAAAGGAACAGTCCACCGTACTTCCATAATGAAATATGCTCTTATCTGAATTGAGACGAGCTGCTCCGTATCTCTCCGAGCTTTGCGCGACCTCCCAGTCAGTCAGACGCAGTCAGACGCGCTGTCACTCCTGTTAGCAATGTAGCTAGGCTCAGCATGGCCAATGGTATTTTTTGGGGCTGTAGTTAGATGCGACCAAACTCTTCCACGTTTTTCCTGTTTACATAGGTTTATATGACCAGTGATATGAAACAAGTTTAGTTACACAAATTGAAACATGGCGATTTTCTATGCTATGGAAAGTCCGCACTATAATGACAGGCGTACTAACACCTTCTGCGCGCTTCGACAGCGCATTGATATCTGTTCCTTTAAGGATATTTTCTCTTAACAAGATATCTTTTTTTACAGTGTATGTACCTTTTTAGCCCTAAAAACGTACTCAGTTACCTTACGGTCCAATAATGAGCCGTTGGGGTACATTAGTGTGGATTGTAGCTAGAGGGACAGAACTTGACTCCCACTGTAGCCCTGTTTCTGACAGGATGGAGGCCGCGGGTTGTTCTGATTCCCTTGTCGTCATGCCATGAACCAGAACATGATCAATGATTGATTGATGTTCTAATTTCATCTGAAGTCACTGCTGTAGGCCAGGCGGGAAGCTACCGTATGAGCTAATGGTTAGAGAAGCAGCTTTGGGACCAAAAGGTCATTAGGTTGATTCCCTGGACCAGTAAGAATGTCTGAAGTGCCCTTGAGCAAGGTGCCGAACCCCTAACTGCTCCCCAGGCTGCTCTTTTGTTGTACATTACTCTGGATAAGAGAATAAGAGCATCTAAGAAATGCCTGTAATGGAAGAAGAAGAAGTTCAATTTATATAGCGCCTTTCTCAAAACCCAAGGTCGCTTTACAATTTTAGGGAAAAAAAAAGTCCACCAAATAAAGGTCAGGATGTCATTCCAGTGGTGTAGCAGCTACAGTCCCACCAAAAGGTGCACGAAAACAAGTCCCACACCGCCATCACAGCCGCCGCGACGGCACATGGCAACATCACTCGGAACACCGCGCCATGGATCCACAAAGCGAGCACAGACGCACCACCAAACCGCCTGTACAGCCGCTGCGACGCCACCGAGCAACATCGCTCGGAACATCACACCAAGCACTAAAGCACTGCTGCACAGAGCGCTGGACAACCACGATGTTAAAATGAGCAACGAGCTCACTGCAGTCCATAGCTAGGAGCACAGGCATCACCCACGGGGAACCAAGGCCTGGAGGGAACCGACGCCCAAAACTGGGTCCGGAGCTACACCACAACTGGCGGGCAAAAACACTCAAACATCAAACTACACAAACAAAAGCAAAATAAAAGAGAAAATAAAATAATGTGTAATGTAACATTAATGTAATGCTCTTGGTCTTGTTGTTCTTCCTCTTCCTCGTCCATCACCTCTGACACACTCTTCTCTTCCTCTTTTATTGCTCCACTCTGTTGTTGAAATCACACCTCAGCTCAGACGTGCCACTTGTGTTTATCTGATCTCCTGCTGACTCACTGGGTTCAACACATCACTGCTTGGACTCGTGTGAACAACTTTGAGTGGTGGTGTGTTAACAATGATTGTGTGTGTGTGTTTGCCACACTTATGTGTGGCCATCTCCATCAAGGTGCACCACAAGGTGAATATTGCTTAAGATTTTGCCAGAAGACAGACTGATCGAGTTTTTTTGCACTCGACACATTTCCTCCGAGATGTTCCTCTTCCTCTGACCCTCTCCTTATCTTTCACCTTTCTTTCTCTAGGAGTCATTCTTTCCTCTTTCATCTTTGTATTCTCTTCTCCTCTTTCACATTGTTCTTCTTCTCTTATCGCTCCTCTGACCTGAACTTCCACCCGTCTCTCCTTTTTAAACATTTCTCATCTCTTTATTCTCCTCCGTTGTCATTTTCCTTTTTTCTTCTTTCCTTTAGTCTCTGCCTTTTTCTTTTGTCTTTCTTCTTCTCCCTGTTCTACACCTCCTAATCTTTCTTGCTAACGTCTGAGCTTCATTTTCCTCTCTCATCTCTTTATTTTCCTTTCTTTCTTTGATTTTTCCTCTCCACTCCTGAACCCTTCGTCTTTCTTCTTAACTTTCACTTTTCCTTTATTCTCTCTTCTCTCATTTTCTCTCTTTATTTTTCTCCCCTTTCTCTCTCATCTTTCCTTTTTCCTCAATTTCTTTCCTTTTTTCCCCCATCACTTTATTCTTCTCTTTTCTCTGATTTTTTTCTTTTTGCTTCCAGTTGAAAACTCATCCCGTACTTTTATTTTTTTCCTTTATCTCTTTTTCATCTCTCCTTTTCCTCTCTCTCTCACTGTAGGGCGACTGTGTGACTGTTTCAGGTCACCTATTTAGAGCGAGGTGTGCTGTACCTGTTTAGCTGAGGTGTGACAGAAATAGGTGACGCTGATGAATGTATTTATACGGTACACACACACACACACACACTCTAATGTCCACTAAGAAAAATAAACCAATAATCAAAAAACCAAAACAAGATCAGGACTCAGTTTTATTGTTCAACTCTTTTATTATATCTTCTCTCTCTCATTTTTTTTTTTACAATGACACCAAACGTATTCTCTCTATTTTCATTTTTTTTGCTTGCTATTTTAGGAGATGCGATTGAATTGTAAACAGTGAAATAGATCAAATACATTTCATAAACCCCTTACAAGCAGTGTATGACCGAAGGAAAGGTGGATTTCACCCAACGGCTTTCCCTGATAATGTTACATGTCGTCATTTTTATAGCTTCGAGGCTCTGAGTATTTACATTTACATACATACAGCTGTGTGGCGTGGGATTTCCCACCAGACCTTGTGTTTTTGTCTTTTTCATCGTTTTATTCTTTTCTTAAGAATTATATTTACATCCATAAACCCCCGGCGGCCTGCTGCCAGGGAGTACACAGTTAGAATAACTCGCTTAATATGAACTAAAACTGCAGCTCAGTCTTCGAGCGGGTCGAATTTTTCCTGACAAATAAAAATCCATCGTCAAAAAAAAAAAGTGAAACTTATCCAACAGATAAGCAAACAAACAAACAAACAAAAACATATTGCACTGACATAAGGACAGCTGAGGATCATGGGTAAAGGGAAGAGGGTAAAGGTAAGGTGTGTCGGGGAGGGGAAAGGGGACTTTTTTTTTTTTTGTTAAGCTGAGTGCAATGAACTGAACAAGACATCCAGCAAGGATCTAAATAAATATACAAACTTTCTTTTCTGTACAGGTAAAGCATTATCTTTCTTATTAACAACAAAATAAATCTACTGAGTGCAGGTTTAAACCTAATATTAAAAAATAACAATAATAATAATAATAATAATAATAATAATATATACAAAACTAACAGGATGTGAAATAAAGGTCAAACGAGCCTGAAAGCTTCATAGTCGAGTGCCGTGCAGTCCTGAGAATCCTCTCGTCTCATCCTGACATGGAGCTACAATGAATTTCTGTACAGAAACTGTCACGCTTTTGACCTTCGCAGGCCTGCAGATGGATGTTTGATTGCGTCCCATGTGCAGAAGCAAGCATGGTTTGGTTTGGTCCATTCCGCCTCTCGAAACGTCTCTCAGGATGGGGGGACATGAAAGGAGACGCCTCGCTACACCACGGAGGGAAGGAAGGAAGGGACTGCGTGCACTTTGTATTGATCCGGTCATGACGGTTTGAGGATGAGAGCGAAAAACTGGCGTCTGCGTCGTACCGCGAGCACGGAGCGCAGAAACGATAAATAACAAGCGACAAAACAGTACCCGACTGTCTTTGCATCGAAGAGTAAATCAGTCCCTGTCCCCCACCCTGACTTCTTTCCAAAACCATAAATTAAAAAAAAAAATGTCAAAGTGAAAAAAATAAAGACGATGTAGCTCGTGATACAGAAACTCCACACGTCTCTTTGCTCAGCCTCTGGATCGGATCAGATCAGATCAGATCGGAAAACCGACTTCCTTTCTGGCGTCTTTCTGTCCTGTTCATCACCCTTCTTTTATCTCTCCTGATCATAGGACAGGATGGCGAGGATGGCGGATGAGAAGAAGTGTCCACGATGCTAGTTAGATTTTTTTCTGTGTGTGTATATCAAGCGTCTCTGCGCTGAGGTTCCTCTTACGACGAGGATGCCGTAGACGTCGCGTTGGCTTTCTTTTGGTTCACTAAGTCCAGGTAGAGTTCTGAGCGCAGGAACCGCGGATACGAGTCCTTCTCCATCAAGCCGTATATCCGCCGCTGGGCCAGGTCGAAACAGGAGCGTGTGACGTTCTGGAGGTTCTCCTTGGTGTGCTCTCGCGTGTATGAATCAAGGTTCACCTAGAGGACAAAAGCAGAATACGGTTAATTAAACATCACTGAAACAACATCCTCGTCAGATCAGGTCAGGGTACATGTTCTCGTTCTCGTGTTCTCATTCTCACGTTCTGCTCTTTCTCGGTTTAACGTAAAGTACATGGGGGCTTGTTTGAATTGCTTTTTTCCTTTTCAGGATTGTTCCAAACTCAAAAAGTGAAAACATGCACGAAAAACCAGAGGCTTAATGCAGGACAGTGACGTGTGAGTTGATTAAGGATGATCTCATATCCTCCAGGCCTCTCAGGTCTCCATGTGGGAACCATACACAAAGACTGGCTCATTCATCCTGTTCTGGAGGAGAACTGGCACAGGATTTACACTCCGCTGCCCGTGTGTGTGTGTGTTTACTTAAAAACCTGTCTCAACCCTGATTTGTTTTGACTGGAATTGGCCGCTGTTTGGCCTCGGCTTGAATATCGTGCTCAGAACTCTGCCTTACCTCTTTACAAGACTGGATAGCGATGTACTCTGCGAAGATCTTCTTCGCCTTTGAGGCCATCTTGGACTGCGACTTGACCTTCTTGTAATCCTCACAAGCGAGCCAGAATTCCAGATTCTCCTCGCTGAACTCAGTGCGCAGGAACGCTCTGAACGCCGCCAGCCCATCTGATGAAGAAAGACAGAACAGAGGGTGTTATTGGATGAGTGGACAGGAAGAACCAGCAGGCTCGGCTGAGCTCAGTACGAGATAAGCACTGATCATTCCATACAGATTAGCCGCTTCCTCTCATGCCCTTCCGGCGCTTTGGATTGGGATGAAGCTCTGATCTGTTACCTTTTCTTTTTTTTTTTTTCCAAAAACACACAAAAACAATTCATCGATCTACATTACACAAGTTCTTGAGAAGATATTCAGCTTCGGCTTTCCTGTCCGGCACAAGATACTTTTTTCTGTGCTTCACTTTGAATGATTTACGGATTCCCGTTTTGGAAAGTCCTTTCCTTGCAGGTTGCATGAACATTTCAGACAGGGTTTTGAAATCTACTCCTTCAGTAAGAATGCAAGGAAATGAGGAGCCACCCTGTTGCGCTGACAGCGCTTTTCCGCTGCAGATAAGCTAGCTGCGGAGGGGTTTTTTTTTGCGATAGGGAAACAGTTGAATAAGTGCACTCTGCAGATAAGTGTCTTGTGCACATGACATGCTGGCTGATAATACTGTACGCATAATGCATGCGATGCATGCATGCAGTTTTCCTTACCATCAATAATACAAAAAAAATCAAAGCCTGGATAACGGATTATGGATTGCGGATATAAATAGAAAGCACACTAATCCCTCATCCCTCAGTGTTGCTATTTCTTCCCTGCTGATGCACAGCTCAATTCGTATGGACTTGATTCATGCAAGAGCGTCCGACCAACACACACACACACACACACACATTGCACCAACCACACATCATTTGCAGAGCATTCAAAGCCTTCAATCTGTAATCTTAATACATACACACACACACATATCACAACATTCCTTTAAAAAAAAAATCCCGACTTACATTTATGGACGAGCAGCTTGTCGAGGGATTCTCCCCACTTGAGCGCCTCTTCTGGCGTGGGCCTGCAGATGAAAGCAGAACGGTTCTTGAGCAAGCCCATTTCTGTCAGGTTTCTCATTGTGTGACCCATTCGAAGCCGTGTGCTGCTTCTCTCCGGGTTGGTGTGTGCGTGTTTGTGTGTCTGTACAAGTCTGTCTGAACGTCTCTGGTGGAGAGCTTCTTTTATGACTAACCTCAGAGAAGGGAGGGGTGGAGGTGGAGATGGAGGTGGAGCTACAGCTAGCCAGTAGGACAGTACTATAGCTCCGCCTCCAGCTCATCTCTTTCTTTCCAAAGCTCTTTTTCATCGTGTGTCTATAATTACCAGTCTTAAAACATCTGCTGCCTTACTGACTTTAGGAGCAAGTCGGTCTTTCTGCACGACAGGGTGGTATTGTACACTGTGTCGACGAGTAAAGTAATTATGCAGGTGTTAGTCGTGCTAAAGTAATTACACCCCGTGCATGTGTCATATGTGGTGCGGTGCATTGTATATTACGCGTAGCATTACTTTTTATGCACAAAAGTTTTTGTTTTGTTTTTTTTGCTAATTTATTCTCTCCATTGTAGCTCAAAACAAAGAATGTTTGACATGTTTGACTAGTACAAAGTAAATTTCTCAGCACCCATATGGTAAGATGTGTCAGTTTTAAAACGATGAACACAATAAGCACAAAAGTCACCACGGACCAAATAAGGTCATCCGCTCATGGAATGATGCGCACGATTGACATGACAACAGCATGACAGTGTGATGACAGATAAAGAGACAACTTCTCATTTTCGAACACTTCTTCTCTCAGGCCATGAACACACCCTTATGCGTCAACACACACACACACACACACACACACACACACACATGCGCGCAGATAACACTTACTTGACTGACTTCATAGTTTTATCCAGCTTGCCAGCCGGAGAGCTTCCAGGAGATTCATTCCTTCTCCTCAGGAACGCCAATCGGTTCTTCATGTCTTTGGCCCTGTATGGACACACACACACACATGCACACACAAGCAGTAGGTCAGAGAAGAATCTCAAATCCAGACATCATGGAAAACATCAAAACATCTCCAACTCCAGCTCCAACTCCGGCTTAATAAAAACCCAAAATTGTGAAAATAAAATCCATATCAAGTGTACATTTTCTCTGCAATCAAGCTCAAAGCAGCGATCAGATTCCAGCAAGATGTTAAGAGTTGGAAGAGAGACACTGTCCGTCTCTCTTTCTCTCTCTCTCACATCCGTCTCACTCCTGTCCTTCGTCCTCTCTCTCCTCTTCTTCCTTCCTGACTGACAGAGTGACGTACTGACAGAGGGATGAGGCTGAGTGCCGCTCTCTACCTCCACACCTCTCTAGGATTCTCCGTAAGGCCCCTGGGCTTATGACCTCAGGGTCAAAGCCCTTGAGGGGGTTCATAG
Organism: Neoarius graeffei; assembly: GCF_027579695.1. NCBI lineage: Eukaryota > Metazoa > Chordata > Actinopteri > Siluriformes > Ariidae > Neoarius > Neoarius graeffei. Next base: position 6,016,847 of record NC_083596.1, read on the forward strand.
CGTACAGCTGCACTCCCTTCATCCAGCCAAACCTGACACGCCCTCCTCCCACCCCGAGCGTTCGTCCTCACACACTCCGACCTCACTCACGTCCTCGTGGAATGCCCGGCCTTCCATAATACCTATTTCCTGCTGTTTGATTTCCACCGTGGCCTCCACTCTCATCAGCACCACATTAGGAGACCATTCTGTTTTTGGACCTCCCTTGACACGGTTTCTAAATCGGTCCATCTGTCCTGCCCTCACCGTGCCTCTTTTCTATAATGGTTTCTGGACTTATTATCATGTGGTGATAATTCGGTGAGGCCTACCAGGAGGAATGAGTCTGTGCTCCAGGTCTGCTGACACTTATTTATCAGCACACATTCAGCCTCTTCAAACATCTGTGTTTGTTTGAAAGGAAATCATTAAGACCATGTTTTTGGGGCCACCACTGGTTAACTGTTAGCCGTCTCTTTTGAATGCAGCTAGTTTAGAGCATGTGACGTGAAGGAACCATGAGGTGAGCACTCACAGGAAACAGGAAGTCTGTAACAATTTATGACGACATTCACTGCTGTGCTGAAATCTGGAAACAATGTCCCTAGTCACTGACCAAAATACTCTCAAACCCAACTGACAACATGATGAGCGATCACCTTAAAATGTAACATTGGGGGGTTTTTTCAGTAAAAGTCAAGACACGAGTAAACCACTTCCGAAAAATGTGGCTTCACAAACTTCTTCTTAAACCCACCACACATTTATTCTACATCACTCCTTGTTCAAACGTTCCATTACCGCATGAATAGTGCACATGATAATGTTTCAAGTCCACAATCTTGCTTTTGCACCAAGCTGGTGTGTTGCAAGGCCAAGGCCATACAGGACTGAAGCTACTGCTCTTATCTTTGTCAACACCAAGAAGGAGGAAGGTCAGCTGTGATGATGATGTGTAAGACTGCCAAGAGGCTCTTCACTATCTCAGGTTCAGCCTTATGAATACGTTCACAGACCCACTCCCATGACCACTGTGGTGATAAATGGGCCTAAATTAGGGGGTTCAGCAGGTGAGGTTCTGGACTAGTACAGTTCAAATCCCAGAATTGTCACTGTTTTGGTCTTGGGAAAGTCTCAAACATTAATGTGTTTGGATTTCACTTGTAAGTCAGCAATCAAATGAATAAATATAATGTAAATCAACTCCTAGTATTCCATCTTTGGCTAAACCCAAAAGGATGGGATACTATTTCAAGTCTTTGCAACTTGCAACTCTTGAATAACACCAAACTTAGACACTTTATCTGCAACCCAAAGGATCAAATCAAATTCCTTTTCATGCCATGTTTAGAGAAGTAGCTTTGGGGCCAAAAGTTCACCAGTTTGATTCCCTGGACCAGCAGGAATGACTGAACTACCCTTGAGCAAGGCATCTAACCCCCAACTGCTCCCTAGGCTGCTCTGGGTATCTTGTACGCCGCTCTGGATAACAGCATCTGCTAAATGCCTGTAATGTAATGCCACAAGGCACATCAGGCGGCACTGATCTCTGAGGCCCTCGGCCTCTTGCCTATTACATAGCTCGGGTTACATTGGGGGGCTAATCCTCTGGTAACTGTGAGAGTTTGGAAGCCCAAAGGAAACCACTCCAAAATATTCATTCATTCATCTTCAGTAGCCAATTTATCCTGATCAGGTGGATCAGGGGCCAATCCCGATCAATATCCATTGAGTACCATGCAGGAACACATCCTGGATAGATTCATTACAGGCATTTAGCAGATGCTCTTATTCAGAGCAACATACAACAGAACCCACAGCAGTGAGCAGCCTGGGGAGCCTTGCTCAAGGGCACTTTAGCTATTCCTGCTGGTCCAAGGAATTGAACCAGCAGCCTTTTGGTCCCAAAGCTGCTTCTCTAACCATTAGGCCATGGTTTCCCTATGCAAGAAGAGATCAAAGAGATTCACTGATCCACCTACTGACATGTTCTTGAAAGGACACCAACATAGGCAAGGTTGAACATGCGAAACTTCATGCAGAGCTCAGGATTGACCTGGGAATGAAGGAGCTGTGATATATGGCAACGCTACCCACTACACCACCACGCCACCAAAATATAACTCAACACTCAGTAAAAATGAATTGCTAATTTTGCATTTCAAGTCAATTTTCTTCTCATGTTCTACTCCTTAACTGCACTAAATTCGGAAAACCAAGTGTATCCCAAAGGAAACCATTCCAAAAAATAAATGTCATTTCTGTCAGACATTTTTGCACAACTCAAATAAGAGGAAATGTTAAGCAAATGTCATCAAAGAGATAAATCTTTGTATTTAAGACCAAGTAGAACATTTACGTCGTGCTTTATTACAGGGGTTTATAGACAGAAAAATGTGTTGCTTTTCCAATAAGACATTTCTCAGACGAATCTAGGAGGTGTGTATGATATCATATCATTGGAAACAACACCCTTCCTGATAACTGCATCATCTCCTGATGGCATCAAAGATCTTAATACCATTTCTACATAAACGTTTTATTTTGGACGATGCTGGCGATGGCGCACCCAATCCCTTCTCCTCGATCAAATCTGTCCTGATAAGATAAGACCGGTGAAATTGTCAAGTAGTTAAGGAACTGCATTCATCATATCACATTCCTCTCCGACTGCTCACACGGTAAAGCCGTTTTGGATCGTTTTCATCTCAGATTCACACTGTAAATACAATTTACTGCAAAAAAAAAAAATAGTACAACGTGAAAGCGCTTAATAAAGACGAAAATTGAATCCAGAGAAAGGGGTTGGGGTTGGGAGTTGGGGGTTGAATTGGAAACCTGAAGAGGTTTACCAAATAAAAAGGCTTTTTTTAGACAGCGTAAAGCAGAACCAGATGATCGGGACGTGTTTGATTGGCTTATTTTTCACTTCCACTGGGAAATCTGGAGAAAGCGAGGTTTGAGGGAGTCATCGTGGGAGTCAAGAACCTCCATCAAAAGTTTATGGGCCTTGGAAAAGAGTTGCGAGTTTAATGAAACAATTTACATCTTGATCTGGTTTCAGTGCAGCAGGCGAGCGTTAAGGAGAAAGTTAAAGTTGTGTCAGAACAGAAATGTCAAAAATGCTACGAAAGCTGATCTGAGAACAGTCAGGATGTTTTGCTGCGTTGGAGAAGGTGAAGGAGATGGGATATGGGCTCTAGTGCTGAGCCTCAGTGAAGGAGGAGGATGTAAATAAAACACATCAGAAATAAGATACATATTCAACTCAACACTGCCACCTACTGTTCAGTAGTGCACACTACACCTGATAGACAGCCTCCTAATGATGTCACAGTGGTAGAAACTGGACAGATGTCCATACTTTTACTTTATTTATACTATAAAGTAAACATGTAAACATGTACATTTGACTCCTGTTAGTGCAAGATAAAAAAGATCAGTTTGGACAGTCATGGTGAAGGTCAGACATGGAGCCAGCTCAAGGATTCAGCAGAGGCTCTATGAATTTCTTTTTTTTTTAAATTTATTTATTTCTATTTTGCTGTCAAATTGTTTGTTTGTTTATGGCTTTGCACACATTTCTCTTCTAGTTTCTCTCCTATTTATTTATTTATTTCACTTTCTTTCCTTCCCTTTTCTTCTTGTTTTGGATTTGTTGATTTGTAAATGGACCACTAAATACAAAATATGGATTTTCTCTTTATTTTGTCTTTTCGTATACTTTTTTTAATATTCAATTTTACAAACTGCCCTTTTCTATTTCTTTTTGATATAATTTTATTTCTGTGTTCCTTTTATTGCCTTGCCTTTTTCTCGTCCTCTTGCATTCTGTCTTTCTTTTTTACACTTTTATTTTTCTCTCCCTTTCATTTACAAATTTATTATTTGCACATGCACACGTGCATCATTTTATTTTTCTCTTGTCTTTTTGATAATTTCTTTCTTTCAAACAAATTTGTGATTTGTTGACATATACAAGTCCCTAAGTGTGTTGTTTTTTTTTTTTTTTTAATAATAGCTCTTACTTCCTTTTTAGGCCTTTATTTGATGTTTAATTATTATTTTTCCTGGTTTTTGAAAATATATTTGTATATTACATTTTTCCTCATCCGTTTTTGTCTTCCTCTCAATTTGATTTTTTTTAAATCTGCACATGCATATTTTTTCTCTTTTTTACATTCTTCAGTTTATTTCATTTTATTTTTTTGTTCTCTCTCCCTCTGTGTGTGTGTGTATATATATATATATATATATATATATATATATATATATATATATATTCCCTTTTCTCTTTATTTCCTTACCTTTTTCTCTCCCTCTCACTTTGGCTTTTACTGATTTGCATATGCAGATAAGATCAATGTTTTTTTCTCCTCTTTTCTCTCCTTTTATAGTGTTTTATGTTCTTAGTTAAATATAAAGTTTTTCTTCTGCATCTTTTTTTTTCACTTTATTGCTAATAAAGTGCTTCGCGGTAGATGGTTAAAAAAAAAAAGCCACAACCTTTTTGTCTCAACTGAATTTCTTGTTTCACCCTCACTGCTTATTCAAATATGCAAATGAATCCATTGCCATTTATTTACTCTGTAATCAATACAGTCCCTGGTGCTGAAATGGTGCCTCACTCTCTGTTCTATTGTTTACTAGTGCATTATGGGTATTCATACCTTCTAGGGCCCTCGTTTTCAAAATGGACCATGTTCTCAGATAATCTAATTTATTAACATTATAAATTGTTTTATTCCGATAAATAATTGACAAAGGGCGGCACGGTGGTGTAATGGTTAGCGCTGTCGCCTCACAGCAAGAAGGTCCGGGTTCGAGCCCCGTGGCCGGCGAGGGCCTTTCTGTGCGGAGTTTGCATGTTCTCCCCGTGTCCGCGTGGGTTTCCTCCGGGTGCTCCGGTTTCCCCCACAGTCCAAAGACATGCAGGTTAGGTTAACTGGTGACTCTAAATTGAGCGTAGGTGTGAATGTGAGTGTGAATGGTTGTCTGTGTCTATGTGTCAGCCCTGTGATGACCTGGCGACTTGTCCAGGGTGTACCCCGCCTTTCGCCCGTAGTCAGCTGGGATAGGATCCAGCTCGCCTGCGACCCTGTAGAACAGGATAAAGCGGCTAGAGATAATGAGATGAGATGAGAAATAAATGACAAAAGTAAAACTGCCAGACTTCAGGAAATAGCCAAAATATTATTGTGCATATTAAATAACGTGCCTAATGTCTTTAATATTTTGCAAAATAAATCTGTAATTTTGTTCAAGTCTGAGACACCTTGCTCTAGACTACATCACTGTGTATGCATGTGTGTGTGTGTGTGCGCATATACGGTAAGTGACAGCAGGGTATTTTTTTGCACATTCCCTGAGCACAGTCCTGCAGCTGTCCTACATTCCACACCCCAGCGTGAATATGTCCACCTCTCAGGCATGCGGTGTGGATGCGACCTGCTGCAAAATAGCTGAGAGTTATTTCAGTTTGCGGATTCGTAACACACAGCCGTGGAAATGTCAAACAGAAAATCGATGACCTTTAAGACATTAAGTCCAATCTCAAATCTCATCCCTGCATCAGCGGAAAACCTCAGCTGTCACATTGTATCTCCTATCTGCTGCTGTAATCATAAACACGGTCATGTGCTCATCTCATCTCATGAAGATGAAGAGTATAAATAACAAGAATACAGATACAGCACATCTGCACCAGAAGTTATGTGCGAACTCCAGATGAAAAAGTGCTCACTCACTATCAGCCAGAAACACATGTAAACATTAGACGCGCTTATTCACGGCGACCGCAGCTTATCGAAAAGCCTCTGACGTCTAACGTTTCCCCTCCACCAGCTTCAGAGGAGGAGAGTCTCCTCTGTCTCCAAATCCAAATCGTCCATCTCCAGGCTCCAGTTCCCTCTCTGGCAGGCCCTTATTATCTCTTGCAGCATTGCTCTGAGCTATTCTGGTGCAAGAAACCAGGACGCCTGCAGTGGGAAAGACATTTTAGAATGTGACAGCAGCCCGGAGAGGCTCTGAGGCACTGCAGCAATGATGGAGCTTAAAAAAACTGCGCCGATGGGAATGAGATACGGATTTAAAAAAAAAAAAAAAGAATCCAGGCTTGTAGTTCATCTGGAACGAGTGACCATTTAGTATATTTATACTGATATTTATATCCTCTATCGTATATCCAGGTTCATGTAATGCAGAAAAAAAAATCTTAAGGCTGCAGTAAATACATGCAAGACATCAGGCGCATGCAGAGGCCCCTCATGCTTCTCAAAAGAGCATCGTGGTGCTCGTATGCCTGCTGGACCCTTCAAACATCACTCTGTCATGTCAATAACACAGGAATGTCCCTAAACTGCTTTTCTAAATCGTAATGAGACGCAAGAACATCTCTTCAACATGCATCGACTCCTAACACAACACACACGAAGCATGAAAGACCAGATAACTCACGTGTCCCAAATCCCAGCAGAGACGAGCTCAACTTCACACCGTCTCTTTCAGAGTTTATTCGCTATTCTAAGCTCCTTTCTCTTTCTTCATCTCCCTCCCTTCCTCGTTCATCCTCAATCTGTCCATCACAGAAAGCTCAGAGGAGATGATCAGGATCCCTACCTTTCCAAGTACTTCTCGGAGAAGTCCACCATTGTACGGAACATGTGTGTGTGTTTGTGTGAGTGTGTGTGGGGCAGGGTGGGCAATGAGGCACTTTCATCTAACCCCGCTCAGTTCCTCTGAGCCTTTTTAAAGCCAGGGGAAGGAAAGACAGGAGGGCGGGGGCGGGATCAGGCCTCAGCCAATCGCAGCGCAGACATGAGACGCTCCTGTGTTGTGTATCCGCATGTTTACAGCTCAGCTAACACGTCAAAGATCCAGGAAATGCCTTTAGGGCAGCATTTCAGCTCAAAGGGCATGTAATGTTTCTCCAAACTTCTGTAAATAATGTTCTCATCTCATCTCATCTCATTATCTCTAGCCGCTTTATCCTTCTACAGGGTCGCAGGCAAGCTGGAGCCTATCCCAGCTGACTACGGGCGAAAGGCGGGGTACACCCTGGACAAGTCGCCAGGTCATCACAGGGCGTAAATAATGTTAGCAAAATAAATGAATAAATTAACTCTTAGGACTAATCTTAATCCTACTATTACTAGACCGACTGAGAAAAACAACTTAATAAATGCTATCTTTATTTATTCTATCCACATTCACTGGATATGAGCAATCGTGCACTCTGATTGGCTACTCTACTACTAGGATATCAATTCATATACCATGAGTAGAGAAAAACAAAATGGCAGCGCGTGTTGCTGAACCAACCGAAGATGAAATAAAAACTTGACTCGAAAACAAAACCACAAAAAATAAAAAAAAAAGCAACAAAATATGGAATAAAAGTATTTGATGGCAAGAATGTATCTTTTTTATTGAATTTTCAAGAATTATTATTATTATTGCATTTTTCACAAATTGCTCCTGTCATTTCGCCGGTTTGTTTACATTCTAAGCGGATATGATTTTGTCAGACGTTTTGTATAAAGTTTTAATTTTATTCTCATCTCATTATCTCTAGCCACTTTATCCTGTTCTACAGGGTCGCAGGCGAGCTGGAGCCTATCCCAGCTGACTATGGGTGAAAGGCGGGGTACACCCTGGACAAGTCGCCAGGTCATCACAGGGCTGACACATAGACACAGACAACCATTCACACTCACATTCACACCTACGCTCAATTTAGAGTCACCAGTTAACCTAACCTGCATGTCTTTGGACTGTGGGGGAAACCGGAGCACCCGGAGGAAACCCACGCGGACACGGGGAGAACATGCAAACTCCACACAGAAAGGCCCTCGCCGGCCACGGGGCTCGAACCCGGACCTTCTTGCTGTGAAGTGACAGCGCTAACCACTACGCCACCGTGCCACCTTTAATTTTGAATTTGCAAAAAAAAAGAAAAGAAAAATGCTCTGTTTCTGAAAATCCAGTGAATGCGGATAGAATAAAACAGTTATTCCACTCAATCTCGTCGTACATGGATTATAGACAACTCGGTGCTACGCGCCTCACTGGCAATCAGCTCATGTACGACTCCATTTCATGGAATAACTGTTCAATATTTTAATACTAATAGCTAGTACTAGCTAGTTAATACTAAGAAGAGGAGAAATGGCTTGTTTATTAGTATTCCATGAAGTACTGAAGTTTGACAAGTTTTTAAATAATAAAACAAGGCACAAACATCTTTAACACTATTGTAATGTTGCATGGTGCCTATTTAGACTATAAGCATCAGTAAATAAACTCTAAGCTACTATTAATTTTTTTTCTTACTTTTAAAATGATATTGATGGGTGGCACGGTGGTGTAGTGGTTAGCGCTGTCGCCTCACAGCAAGAAGGTCCGGGTTCTAGCCCCGTGGCCGGCGAGGGCCTTTCTGTGCGGAGTTTGCATGTTCTCCCCGTGTCCGCGTGGGTTTCCTCCGGGTGCTCCGGTTTCCCCCACAGTCCAAAGACATGCAGGTTAGGTTAACTGGTGACTCTAAATTGAGCGTAGGTGTGAATGTGAGTGTGAATGGTTGTCTGTGTCTATGTGTCAGCCCTGTGATGACCTGGCGACTTGTCCAGGGTGTACCCCGCCTTTCACCCGTAGTCAGCTGGGATAGGCTCCAGCTTGCCTGCGACCCTGTAGAAGGATAAAGCGGCTAGAGATAATGAGATGAGATGAGACCGTTTTGCATCTCGGATTCTAAACGTCTATTTAGCGACTTTGAACAGAGATCATGGAAATAACTTGCGCTGAAATGAAGATGTATGTTCTCATCAGCGCCATTCGATTCTTTTCGCTTGATTTCCTGCTTCAGCTCTCTTTCCAAGATCGCTTCTTTCATGCCTGACATTTTTTTCCTCCAAGTCTCCTCCTGTTCTGAATCTCCCGCCTCTCTATGTGTCAGAAATAAAGCCAAAAAAACAAAGTCGCTGATATCGTGCCAGCTCTGGTTTGCAGGATTCTTATGAGTTTATTCCTGCTTTGAATGAGCACATACTCTGCTCTGGCTCGTTCCACAGTGGGATTGAGAGTGTACTCTAGCAGCACTTAAAAAATGAACAGTTCGTTCAAAAACAAAATCTACGCTGTTTATTCAAGTCCTACGGTTGATCAGACAAATACCATGCTGGGTTTTTGTTTTTGCAGTGGAGCTGTGAAGTGAACTTGGGTATACAGTGAGAGTGTGAATTGGCAAAATGGATTAAAATCTAAAACAAATAGCTGTGGACTGATTTATCAAGCAACGAATTGTAAATTTCCAATCATTTCTCTTTGGGTCTGCTGGTGAAATCTTCTTTTTCGAGGTCATCACAGAATTTGAAACCACATCACTAAAACCCCTTGCACACCAAGCCTGAATTTCCGGACATAACATTCGCATGAAATCATGAATTTGCAGGTCATTAAATAAGTGTGTTCTTATTCCTCTTTCTATCCCAAGAATGAAATTCAGTCTGATGTTTGAAAATGATCACCTGACCAATCAAATGATGGCGCCACAGGGTTCATATTGAGGTCACACAAGCAGCAAAATGGCTGAGCAGCTCATTCATCTTGTTGCCCCACATCCCATCTCTTGGCTTTAGAAGAAGAAACCTTTATTTGTCACGTGCACATTTCAAGCACAGTGAAATTCATCCTCTGCATTTAACCCATCTGGAGCAGTGAACACACACACACCCAGAGCAGTGGGCAGACACACTAGAGCGCCCGGGGAGCAGTCAGGGGTTCGGTACCTTGCTCAAGGGCACCTCAGCCCAAGGCCGCTCCACGTTAACCTAACTGCATGTCTTTTGGACTGTGGGAGAAACCAGAGCACCCAGAGGAAACCCACGCAGACATGGGGAGAACATGCAAACTCCACACAGAAAGGCCCTCGCCGGCCGCTGGGTTCGAACCCGGAACCTTCTTGCTGTGAGGCGACCATGCTAACCACTACACCACCGTGCCGTTTAACTCTTGAACGCCTCTTCCTGTTGTTGTCAAAATGTCTCTTAACTTCCTGTTAGTGATCATGATTGACTACAGTTGGTAGCTTCTCTGTGCCTTCATAAAAAGGGTTTGTTTACAGCACTCATTGGCCTGACCAACACACAGTTAAATGGGAAAGTCCAAGGAGCTCAGTGCAGATCTGAGAAAGAGGATCACAGATATACACAACTCCAGAATGTCTCTTGGAGCCATTTCTAAACAACTGCAAATTCCAAGCTCAGTTCAGACAATTGTATCCCAGTTACTGTGAGGTGTAGTCACTTTGCCAAGCCACTTTGCTTCAAGAAAACCCAAACCGTCACCCTCAGATGGAAGGAAATTGGTTTGGATGGTCAGGAACAACCTGGGAAACACCATGGCACAGCCCTGCCATGAACTGGAACCTGCCATGAATGTGAAATATCCAACCAGAATTCTGCCAGAAGCTTGTTCATGGTAAACAAAAATGTTTGGTCAAGGTGAATCTTGCAAAGAGACATTTTACCCAAATATTAGGTGTGCTGTGTGTATATTTTTGACCCTGTATGTATAATTTTGACCCTGTATTGATTTCAGAAAACCCAAAGAAAATTAAAACTTGTGCACCAAATTCTAGTTTGTTTTTTTTATGAAAGATGTATGCTGTACATTCTGCCACAGAAAAAGAACAGTTCAAAGAAATTACTGAAAGCCCAAATATTGCCATGACATTCATATCCAAGATGACATTCACGTCACTGTATGTAAACTTCTGACCACGACTGTAGAATTCCCTAGATAGGGAGTATTGAACTAGTGAACAATTTCAGACACAGGGTATGTTGTGAAAGGTTAAATAAAAAAGAATTTGGGCTGATAAACCAAACAATCCCCCGTAAGTTCAAGAGAACATTCCAGAAAGATCTTCGTTACTTGGGTTTACTGGTTAAATTTGTTATACTTTTGGATTTGTGTTATAAAAGTAAATACTTTTTCTAACCTGAGATTAAAAGCTTTATCAGACATATCTTTATTTGGTATAACAAATATTTTTCATCACAATGTTTGAAACCGTATAACTAAGTCTCAAGCGAGGTGAAAATTGGTCAGACTGGACAAACGAAAATAAACGGCTGATCAACTAAACAATCCATTATAAACGCCAAGCAACACTGGAGAAATTTCATGGAATTGAGATTTCAATTTCATGATGAATTGTAATCAGGGCTTTGAACCGGTTCAAGGAACGAAAACGAAAACCGGGAACTTTTTCTATTTCACATGGAACAGAAACGAAACCAGAAACTTTATTATTTTTTATGTTCCGGAACAGAAACGCTTATTAAAAATAATGGTAACCGGTTAATACTGGTTTTTATTTCGTTCCTCAAAGTTTCCGTAGCCTACAAATAAAAAAGTCATTCTTCTCCTGCACAAGTTTCTATGACCCACTGGGGTTCACTTCCTGTGTGACGTTCGCTGACTGAATGGAGAGAGCGGGAGGGTGGACTACTATCACGTCTCCACATCTTAAATAAGAGGTAAATATTGCAGTCTGTCGTTATTCAAAAACGTCAATTTCAAACACGATATCAATATTTTGTTCACGTTAATGAGAGGCTCGCGAACATTAAATGACGTTAACCTCTGTTAGCCTATCAATGCATAGGGCCTGACTAGCCTTTGGTAACACACTAAACGAATTATCTTTCATTTTTGGCACTTTTTCTGTTTGTGTAGATGGGAAGACATACTGAGAATCCAAATCGCCAACATTTGAAATAATAATTGTTTTGAATTATTTCTTGTCTTATTTAATGAAGGTTGTAATAGAATTAGCCTACATTTGGCTTAAGCTGGATGAGACAGAGACATAATTTTATAGCCATTTGTTAAACAGCTGACAGGGAACGTAATTAACCGTTCCGGGAACGAAATTTTTTTGTTCTAACCGGTTCGGGAACATCTATTTAATGGTGGAACCCAAAACCGGAAATGTTAAAATTCCATTTCTGTTCGGAACGAACCAATAGGAAAAAAATTCTGGTTCAAAGCCCTGATTGTAATATTTGGGTTTGCTGGTGAAATTTTTTTTTTAATTTGGCTCGACATTATAAGAGGAACTTTAAAAAAAAAATCCCAAATCTCAGCTCAGTAGCTTTATCACATGTGTCAAGTATTTGTATGATAAACATCTGATTTTATTTCATGATGAATTGTAATAGTTTGCCTCCGACACCGTGTCAGTCCGCTGTGATGAAACAGGCGTTAATCAGTCGGTGTTAATGTGTGGCTTTTGATCAACGCAGCAGTGACGCTGAGCCAATCAACAGCTGATGAAGCACCAACAGCTTTAACAGCACTCGCACGTCTCACTGATCAATGCACCTGCTCTCTTTCTCACGCACAATAAGACCTCGCTGATGAGAACACACTGATCATGTTTAGCTTTAATATCACATCACTTCTGTTGTTCATCATTGACTTCATACTGACTGATTGTTGTTGTTCTCATTGGCACACAACTCTCAGGGTGACTGGCGCAAATCTGGAAACACGAATTCTCCAAGTCTAAATTTTGTTCAACGTTTCAAAATCCATTGAAAATCGAGCACAAAAGTTCTAATGAAGACCTAGTTATGCTAGTTCTCCATATAGTTTGTTTTTTCCCCCGACAAATTGGCCTGTTTTAACTTTGGTCTATGGCTTCCTACATTCCAGGATGGAGTTTTCCTTTAATGGTATTTAAAAAAAGAAAGAAACAGTAACACCTGTTAGTCAAATTTCACCTGAGTTTCATTCATTTAATTCATTCTTTTGAAGTTGCGGTGTGTATTATGTGGTCATTTATACTGTAAATATACTGGGGGCGGCACGGTGGTGTAGTGGTTAGCATGGTCACCTCATAGCAAGAAGGTTCCGGGTTCTAACCCAGCGGCCGGCGAGGGCCTTTCTGTGTGGAGTTTGCATGTTCTCCCCATGTCTGCGTGGGTTTCTTCCGGGTGCTCCGTTTTCCCCCACAGTCCAAAGACATGCAGGTTAGGTTAACGTGGGGCGGCCTTGGGCTGAAGTGCCCTTGGGCAAGGTACTTAACCCCTGACTGCTCCCGGGGCACTCTAGTGTGGATGCTTCAGATGGGTTAAATGCAGAGGATGAATTTCACTGTGCTTGAAGTGTGCATGTGACAAATAAAGGTTTCTTCTTCTTGTAGATGAGTGTTTTCGCTCGGTATCAGAAATAATCTCCGTCCACATTGACATGCCTGAAAACACATATCACATGACCATTCATGTACACTGGACAGGCATATGCCGGGATAAACAGCGAATGCTGCTTATGTCCCGGAAAAGGGTTAAATGACGAATCAAGGAACGACACGTCATGACTGATAATCAGACACCTAATCAGGAAGCGAATGTGGATATGCGGCATTCTTTTCAAACATCTCCGTTTTTGCTCGTCTACACGAAAACGCCACACCAGAGTTTTCAAACTACAACCCCGATTCCAAAAAAGTTGGGACAAAGTACAAATTGTAAATAAAAAAGGAATGCAATAATTTACAAATCTCAAAAACTGATATTGTATTCACAATAGAACATAGACAACATATCAAATGTCAAAAGTGAGACATTTTGAAATTTCATGACAGCAACACATCTCAAAAAAGTTGGGACAGGGCAATAAGAGGCTGGAAAAGTTAAAGGTACAAAAAAGGAACAGCTGGAGGACCAAATTGCAACTCATTAGGTCAATTGGCAATAGGTCATTAACATGACTGGGTATAAAAAGAGCATCTTGGAGTGGCAGCGGCTCTCAGAAGTAAAGATGGGAAGAGGATCACCAATCCCCCTAATTCTGCGCCGACAAATAGTGGAGCAATATCAGAAAGGAGTTCGACAGTGTAAAATTGCAAAGAGTTTGAACATATCATCATCTACAGTGCATAATATCATCAAAAGATTCAGAGAATCTGGAAGAATCTCTGTGCGTAAGGGTCAAGGCCGGAAAACCATACTGGGTGCCCGTGATCTTCGGGCCCTTAGACGGCACTGCATCACATACAGGCATGCTTCTGTATTGGAAATCACAAAATGGGCTCAGGAATATTTCCAGAGAACATTATCTGTGAACACAATTCACCGTGCCATCTGCCATTGCCAGCTAAAACTCTATAGTTCAAAGAAGAAGCCGTATCTAAACATGATCCAGAAGCGCAGACGTCTTCTCTGGGCCAAGGCTCATTTAAAATGGACTGTGGCAAAGTGGAAAACTGTTCTGTGATCAGACGAATCAAAATTTGAAGTTCTTTATGGAAATCAGGGACGCCGTGTCATTCGGACTAAAGAGGAGAAGGACGACCCAAGTTGTTCTCAGCGCTCAGTTCAGAAGCCTGCATCTCTGATGGTATGGGGTTGCATTAGTGCATGTGGCGTGGGCAGCTTACACATCTGGAAAGACACCATCAATGCTGAAAGGTATATCCAGGTTCTAGAGCAACATATGCTCCCATCCAGACGACGTCTCTTTCAGGGAAGGCCTTGGATTTTCCAACATGACAATGCCAAACCACATACTGCATCAATTACAGCATCATGGCTGCGTAGAAGAAGGGTCCGGGTACTGAACTGGCCAGCCTGCAGTCCAGATCTTTCACCCATAGAAAACATTTGGCGCATCATAAAGCGGAAGATACGACAAAAAAGACCTAAGACAGTTGAGCAACTAGAATCCTACATTAGACAAGAATGGGTTAACATTCCTATCCCTAAACTTGAGCAACTTGTCTCCTCAGTCCCCAGACGTTTACAGACTGTTGTAAAGAGAAAAGGGGATGTCTCACAGTGGGAAACATGGCCTTGTCCCAACTTTTTTGAGATGTGTTGTTGTCATGAAATTTAAAATCACCTAATTTTTCTCTTTAAATGATAAATTTTCTCAGTTTAAACATTTGATATGTCATCTATGTTCTATTCTGAATAAAATATGGAATTTTGAAACTTCCACATCATTGCATTCCATTTTTATTTACAATTTGCACTTTGTCCCAACTTTTTTGGAATCGGGGTTGTATGATTTTGACATTGTGTTGATTTCATAAAACCCAAAGTAAATTAAAATGTGCACCAAATTATTGGGTTTTTTTTTCATTATTAAAAATATGTTGTACAATCATTCTGTGACAGAAAAAGAACAGCACAAAGAAATGATTGAAAGACTGATATTGCCAGGACATTTGTGTTCTTGTGTGTAACCTTCTGACCATAGCTGCATATATCAAATAAATATGTAGATAAAATGCAAAATAATAATAATTTTGAGGAGTTTTTCCAAAAACAGAAACACTTTCCAAATATCTCCATGAACCATTAAGAAAAAAATAATATTGTCTTGACAGTACCTCCAGGGTAGTTAAATCCCTAATGTATTAAATTAATCTCTGAGTATGGCACTGGTTTCTCTCACACAATTAAGAAAATAAAAATCAGGGAAACACTGGTTTAAATGAAGTGCCAGAAGATTTTTTTTAAACAGAGATGTGATTGTATATACAAAGAAAAAGCTTCACATTACATGACCCTGTGAAGAAAATATCCCAGTGATGCACTTTTCCCCACTTTTCTGCACAATAGAAGAAAAGATACTCGAATTTCAAAGTTCTCAAATGTGTATTTAGCATAGGGTAGTACGAGGAACCACAATGCAGCCTGAACCCCCCTGGGAACATCAGGCAACAGAAGAAAATCAATGTTTGCTCGCTTGCAATTTGAATCCTGAATAGCTTTTGTGTCAACTGGTCTAGCAGGAGAACTCAACAGCACACCAAAGAGATAGCACTCTTAGGAAACTGAGGAACTTACAGGTTCTTGGACTTCTTCTTCTTGGTTCCGTCAGGGCTGACGTCACCGCTGCAATCAGATCCAGCACTCAGCTGCAGGGAGAGCAAAAGAACAAGAGTAGGCATCATCCATCCTGGCTGCCATTGAGCATGTGGAAAGCAGACTGTGCTAAATCCTCAAGAGCCATCGATCTGGAGAATGTCTAATGGACCATTCACCAGATTATACGTGTTTGTGTATGTGTGTGTGAGTAAGTGATGGCCCAGCTAATTTAATTCTCTGGCATAGTCCCAGAGTGTGTTTTTGATAAGAAAGAACCTCTGTGAATAAGTGGGAATCCTTCTACTAGTCACAAACTGTGGCCAAGATTAAAGCTTCAGGCTTGGACCTTGGAGTCAGGTTACCTTCCTGTCTTTGGAAGCTTCTGATTGGATAAGTGGACTGTAGAGGAAGAAGGGGGGGTTGGTGTGGGAGGTGGGGAGGCAGTAATCACTCTGAGACTCTCCTGGGCTGGAGAGAAGGGGTGGGCTGTTCCGGGTAATGTGTTTGTTAAAGAATGCCCCATTGTGTTGGGAAGCGACCTCAAGTCTTGATCCTGGTATGGCCTTACATGGAGCTGAACTCTCACACTGTGCCAGGATAAGAAGTAACCCATTCCTGGCACAGACGGGAAAACAAATATCCTACGCTTTTCTGAATTTCACCAAACCCGATGTTCTATTTCCTGAATTCATGGCCAAAAGAATGGCGCGAAATTGAAACAGACTAGAATTCGCATTACGACTTTAACCAAACTAATTGTGAGGGAAAATAATCTCGATTTCTGAACTTGTATGCTCATCATTTCCCTTTATAAATGCATCACATCAACCATTCTGAATGTCTTTAATATTGGCATGCCTGTTGCACATGTCTGTGAAGGTTCTCAATCATCCAGGTCATAGTAAACCGTAGGTGCTAAAAGAAGGCAACTGGACTTGCTTGAAATTATTGAAGACGTTTCACCTCTCATCTGAAAGGCTTCTTTGGTTCTGTCTGACTAGTGGGGAGTTCCAGGTATTTATCCTCTAGTGGATCAAAAGCTATCCTAATACCTGGAACTCCCCACTAGTCAGACAGAACTGAAGAAGCCTTTTGGATGAGAGGTGAAACATCTTCAAGAATTTCAAGCAAGTCCAGTTGCCTTCTTTTAGCACCTATGGTTCACCCCTGTTGCACCCCTTATATTGTTCTTGACATTGCGGGTTGCAAACTTTTGAACCCACTGCATACATCATATGTTGTATACACAGTACCAGTCAGAAGTTTGGACACACCTTCTAATTCAACATTTTATCTTTACTTTTATTAAATAATTCACTTACATTACTAGCATTTAGCAGATGCTCTTATCCAGAGCAACATACAGCATTCCCACTCCTGGGGACTAGTTGGGGATTAGGTGCCTTGCTCAAGGGCACTTCAGCGATTCCTGCTGGTCTAGGGAATTGAACTGGCAACCTTTTAGTCCCAAAGCTGGTTCGCTAACTATCAGGCCATGGCTGCTCCCATGGGAAGACTTCATGTCTTAAAGTAACAATGGATATCATTTCTCTTTACTTAGTTGAGCGGTGGCGGCACGGTGGTGTAGTGGTTAGCACTATCGCCTCACAGCAAGAAGGTCCTGGGCCCAGCGGCCAGGAAAGGCCTTTCTGTGTGGAGTTTGCATGTTCTCCCTGTGTCTGCGTAGGTTTCCTCCGGGTGCTCCGGTTTCCCCCACAGTCCAAAGACATGCAGGTTAGGTTAACTGGTGGTTCTAAATTGAGCGTAGGTGTGAATGTGAGTGTGAATGGTTGTTTGTCTCTGTGTCAGCCCTGCGATAACCTGGCGACTTGTCCAGGGTGTACCCCGCCTCTTGCCCATAGTCAGCTGGGATAGGCTCCAGCTTGCCTGCGACCCTGTAGAACAGGATAAAGTGGCTAGAGATAATGAGATGAGATATTTTAAATTCTTCAGAGTATCTAGCGTTTAACTTCCATCTCAGCATCTCAAAATATTCTGATTTTGTCTTGTTTTGGATCGTTGTCCTGATACAAGATATGTCCACTTTAAATATAAGGTTCTGCATGCTTAACTATTTTGCCATTCAAAACCCATAGGGGTACATACTTTTGCACTGGACATATATGTTGTATAAACCTGTGTTCAGGTTTTTCTCAGATTAGCGCTAGCATTACAACATGAACCAAACGCCAAGACTAACTTCCCTCTCTATCGTTTTACTTGAGAACAACTTCCTTATGATTTGAGATGCTTTTGGTTTTAATATTGGCACCCCGTAGCTCAATTGATAGACAAGGCACTGTACATTAATAAGTATTTACCCCCATTGAACTTTTCCATATTTTGTAAATGTTACAACCTGAAACTGAAACGCCATCAGAAGTCACATAATTAGTGGAATTTATTCTTGTCTCAATGCAACAGACACCCACGTTAAATTAATTCAACATTCCCAACCTTAATATCTTACAGATTCAAATCCTGAGCAAATGTGTAAAAGATCATGTCTGTATTTGACACAACAAGATCTACGCAGGCGGCACGGTGGTGTAGTGGTTAGTGCTGTCGCCTCACAGCAAGAAGGTCCGGGTTCGAGCCCCGGGGCCCGCGAGGGCCTTTCTGTGTAGAGTTTGCATGTTCTCCCCGTGTCCGCGTGGGTTTCCTCCGGGTGCTCCGGTTTCCCCCACAGTCCAAAGACATGCAGGTTAGGTTAACTGGTGACTCTAAATTGACCGTAGGTGTGAATGTGAGTGTGAATGGTTGTCTGTGTCTATGTGTCAGCCCTGTGATGACCTGGCGACTTGTCCAGGGTGTACCCCGCCTTTCGCCCGTAGTCAGCTGGGATAGGCTCCAGCTTGCCTGCGACCCTGTAGAAGGATAAAGCGGCTAGAGATAATGAGAATGAGAAGATCTACGCAGTATAAAATGAACTATTAGTCATTACATCAAGTCATTTACCCGAAACCAGAGCTGTAAATGGACACAACAATTAAACAAGTTAATCTATGAAGCAAGTTGCATTAAGCATGATGTGTCCAGTAAAACTAGCTGCACGATATTTCCAGAAAGGGCTTGCATTTTCACCTCCCCCGATTCCTCTTAAACACCTCATAAAGTGTCAGTGATGTACACGGTGTTCTTGAGAAGCATGGGGTTACGATGAGGTTTTAGGGTAAGTGAGCATGGAAGCAAATAGATGACTGCGAGCATGCGTTCAAAGTTTATTAGTGTAATGCTAACAGAGAGGCAGTGGATCAGAATAATATACAAACAAAGTGCAGAGAGAGAGAGAGAGAGAGAGAGAGAGAGAGAGAGAGCCTAAATGAAAGCTAAGTGCTCTTCAAGCAAGGATGTGCAAACTGTACACTCAGTGTTCTACCACGCCACATGGAGTACACTTCAAAATAAATTTTGGCATCTTTGTGCGCCTTCTAGAATTATTGGCCTCCTTCAACAAGGGTGTGTGTGTGCGCGCGCGCGTGCGTTTGTACACACGTTACACTAATCGGCCACTTTATTAGGAACACCCATACATCCACCTGCTGTTTTCTGCCGTTATCTAATGAACCAATCCCTTGACAGCAGCACAATGCACCAAATCATGCAGATACAAATCAAGAGCTTCAGTTAATGTTCACTTCATTCAAACATCAGAATGAGAACCAGAACGTCAAGGGCATAGTAGCCTGCCATCTGGCCTGCCATCAAAACAACCATGACGACCAAAACAGAACTGAAATGACAAACTGTTCACAACAGGAAACTCAACAAAGGACTAAATTTTGTCCCCCAACCAAAGATCGACCCAAAACATCGATCAGAACTGAATTCGCATGATAAATGAGAGACGAGATACAATTCTAGTCAGAAGAAAATGTGTTAAATTCACCTAATTTGTTAGCAAAAATTTGACCATATAATGACCACAGGTTATGCAGAAGGTCGAGTTCTTTCAAATAAAACGATCAGAACTGAAATCCATTGAGAACTGAGGGAGGAGATACGATTTAACTGAAAATAAACAAAGTTGTAAACAAATTGTTTACAACAGGAAAATCAACAAACAACCAAGTTTTGTTCCTCAAGAGAGGATCTACCGAAAACATCGATCAGAACTGAAATCGGATGAGAAATGAGAGAGGAGATACAATTCTAGTGAGAGGCCTGGAAAATTCATTAATTTGGCCTAATTAGTGACTTGTTAGCAAAAAATTTGACAAACAACGACCAAGTTTTGTGCAGAATGACAAGTTCTTTCAAATGAAACAATCAGAATGGAAATCTGTGGAGAACTGACGGAGGAGGAGATACGATTCAACTGAATTGTGGATGATGGACCACGAC
This sequence comes from Neoarius graeffei, assembly GCF_027579695.1. Taxonomy (NCBI): domain Eukaryota; kingdom Metazoa; phylum Chordata; class Actinopteri; order Siluriformes; family Ariidae; genus Neoarius; species Neoarius graeffei. The sequence goes on from NC_083596.1 coordinate 6,037,048, forward strand.
GCCATGGCAACAGCTCCATCAGCCTTATGGACAGATGGGCTAAAAATTGTGATCTCAAAGTGTGACTTTCTTTCACTGTGGCATGGGTATTGGTTTGAGCCAGATGGACTGGTTTGAATATTTCAGGAACTGCTGAGCTCCTTCATGGGGTTTTCCACACACAACAGTCTCTAGAGTTTACACAGAATGGTGCCAAAAACAAAAAACATTTTCTGAGTGAGCAATAGTTCTGTGGAGGGAAACAAACACCTTGTTGATAAGAGAGGTCAGAGGGAAATGGACAGATTTGAGGTGGTTTGAGCTTTTTTCCAGGAAGGATATAGTAACTCACATAATCACTCTTTACAACCGTGGTGAGCAGAAAAGCATTTCAGCAGAAAAGCAACAGCAGAAGACCACATTGGGTTCCACTCCTGCAGCCAAGAACAGGAACCTTAGAATCAACAACAAGTTCCTAATAAAGTTGTCGGTGAGTGAATAAATGAACATGTAATAAGTGCAATAACATGATATTTTGCACTCAACCATACAGGAACACAAACAATTGTTTTAATTTTTTGAAGAAACCTACAACCCCGATTCCAAAAAAGTTGGGACAAAGTACAAATTGTAAATAAAAACGGAATGCAATAATTTACAGATCTCAAAAACTGATATTGTTTTCACAATAGAACATAGACAACATATGTCGAAAGTGAGACATTTTGAAATTTCATGCCAAATATTGGCTCATTTGAAATTTCATGACAGCAACACATCTCAAAAAAGTTGGGACAGGGGCAATAAGAGGCTGGAAAAGTTAAAGGTACAAAAAAGGAACAGCTGGAGGACCAAATTGCAACTCATTAGGTCAATTGGCAATAGGTCATTAACATGACTGGGTATAAAAAGAGCATCTTGGAGTGGCAGCGGCTCTCAGAAGTAAAGATGGGAAGAGGATCACCAATCCCCCTAATTCTGCGCCGACAAATAGTGGAGCAATATCAGAAAGGAGTTCGACAGTGTAAAATTGCAAAGAGTTTGAACATATCATCATCTACAGTGCATAATATCATCAAAAGATTCAGAGAATCTGGAAGAATCTCTGTGCGTAAGGGTCAAGGCCGGAAAACCATACTGGGTGCCCGTGATCTTCGGGCCCTTAGATGGCACTGCATCACATACAGGCATGCTTCTGTATTGGAAATCACAAAATGGGCTCAGGAATATTTCCAGAGAACATTATCTGTGAACACAATTCACCGTGCCATCTGCCGTTGCCAGCTAAAACTCTATAGTTCAAAGAAGAAGCCGTATCTAAACATGATCCAGAAGCGCAGACGTCTTCTCTGGGCCAAGGCTCATTTAAAATGGACTGTGGCAAAGTGGAAAACTGTTCTGTGATCAGACGAATCAAAATTTGAAGTTCTTTATGGAAATCAGGGACGCCGTGTCATTCGGACTGAAGAGGAGAAGGACGACCCAAGTTGTTATCAGCGCTCAGTTCAGAAGCCTGCATCTCTGATGGTATGGGGCTGCATTAGTGCGTGTGGCATGGGCAGCTTACACATCTGGAAAGACACCATCAATGCTGAAAGGTATATCCAGGTTCTAGAGCAACATATGCTCCCATCCAGACGACGTCTCTTTCAGGGAAGACCTTGCATTTTCCAACATGACAATGCCAAACCACATACTGCATCAATTACAGCATCATGGCTGTGTAGAAGAAGGGTCCGGGTACTGAACTGGCCAGCCTGCAGTCCAGATCTTTCGCCCATAGAAAACATTTGGCGCATCATAAAATGAAAGATACGACAAAAAACACCTAAGACAGTTGAGCAACTAGAATCCTACATTAGACAAGAATGGGTTAACATTCCTATCCCTAAACTTGAGCAACTTGTCTCCTCAGTCCCCAGATGTTTACAGACTGTTGTAAAGAGAAAAGGGGATGTCTCACAGTGGTAAACATGGCCTTGTCCCAACTTTTTTGAGATGTGTTGTTGTCATGAAATTTAAAATCACCTAATTTTTCTCTTTAAATGATACATTTTCTCAGTTTAAACATTTGATATGTCATCTATGTTCTATTCTGAATAAAATATGGAATTTTGAAACTTCCACATCATTGCATTCCGTTTTTATTTACAATTTGTACTTTGTCCCAACTTTTTTGGAATCGGGGTTGTACAACCAGTAAGCTTTATTTGGCCAAATCCAAGAATCATATTGTGTCAAACAAGTAATCTGTGTCAAAATAGAAAGGTCAAAATGAGGAAGTGTGATGAAACAGTACTAGGGCATCAAGTTCATTCACGAATTCATAAAACTTTGCAAAATATGCGAATAAATCAGCAAACTAATCAAGAACTAACAAGGAAAATCTGTACACAGTAGAGTAACAAACTATGACTCTGTTATCACCATTGTTCTTTCCAGCAGTAATTCTCCAGCATTGAGCTTCCTTTTCCTGATTTTTAGCTCATCCGAGCTTATGCGATCACACGTCATCCATCCATCGTTATCCTTCATCGTTGTCCGTCCACAATTTACAAAAATCGCTACTCTTCCTACAGGATTAATCAAATTTCAATCAAACTAACATACAATGTTCCGCAGGTGGGTGTACATAAAAGTTGTCAAGACAATGGTGCCACCAGTCATGTTTACGATTTTATGGGCGTCTGAAATTTCGGGGTGGCTCGTCACATTAAATGCTATAAACTGCTGGGACGTTTTCACTGAAACTCACCCAGAAGACTCTAAAGACTATTCCAACAAGAACTGTTCACCTGCCACGCATGAGGCTACACAGGGGTGACGTGCAATTTCATTAAAATCGCTACTCCTCCTACAGGACTGATCGGATTTAAAACTCACACACAACAACAATGGCAGGTATGAGCTACAGCCTCATTGAGGATATTTCTATTATTAAATGCTTTTGCATAAAAACCATTTCGCTGTTTTGGTAATTTATGTTACAGGCCTGACTTCGGACTAGCACACCAATCCTGACGTTTTAAACTGTTTATGGAGATTGAAAAAGGGTTGTAACTCATGGTTTTTAAAAATATCAGCTCGTTGCCAGACTCAGCTTTGGCTCTGGCACCACATCTATAGCTCTTATCAGTACACATTCCTATTAACACCACTGATCTGATTCCATTCCTGTATCCTGTATGCAGATGTCAGGCTGCGTCTTGGTCTGGACCACATCAGGGCCCATTCTCACTGGGTCAGGGCAGCTGTTGTAATGATCCAAACCGCAATGCCATGAGACCTCGCTGTTCAGAAGAACAGAAACCTGAGAAAGCCTGCTACCCATAATCCCACCAGGGTCAAACGTACTATGAAAATAAAGTGGCTAATCTTAGAGCTTGGGACATGAGAACCAAAGTAACAAAAGTAATAAAAAAAATAAAAAAATACCCGAGGGAACGTGTTCCACAGGCAGCGTTAACACTGCAGAAGGAAATCTCGCTACATTACATCATGCGGTTCTCCTGAACTTTCTTCCATATAGTTAATTCCTGAAAAATCCTTAAAAATCTGGGAAGAAAATTACACCTAGATGTTTATTCTACTTCAGATGCATGTAGTTTAGTCTAGTTAAACCTTTCGTTTATAATCTCCTCAAGATTCGAGACAGACAGGACACAGCGAGACGTGACCGGTCAACTCTGGCAACAAACATAAACACAAACACAAACACTCAGCAGGAAGTTCATTACAACATCAAGAGGTGTCCTGTCAGAAAGCTGGAACAAAGTCTAACCACTGTGACGCGATTGTAGTGGATCTGGGATCCTCTTTATCACTTATTGAAAACGTCATTAAATCTATATGAGGTTCTTCATGAAATGATAATTGTCATTGCACAACACTGATTTATGTTAATATAAGTGTTTCGGTGTCGATCTGAGCGATTTCTAGGTCGAATGATCCACATATGGTCATCTTAGCAAGTGGAAAATCTCCTGAATGTAGTTTCATTTGTTTTCTATGATAAGATTATATATAAAAACAACAACAACAACAACAACAACAAATATACGAATACTAAAACTTTCTAGTTTTAGACTAATTTTCTTTTCTTTTACTAATTTCAGGCTTGAAAGTCTTGCTGTGTTCTCAGAAACTGTATTTGAATTTTAATTATTTATTTCCAGCTTGAAATGTCTAAACTCATCTAAAAACAGGCTGAACAATATTACATTTGGACCCACCACCCGCAGGAGGTGCTGTCAGGGTCCGGTGCACTGTGGATCGGGTGGCAACCAAAGGTGGAGGCCTTGGCGTACTGATCCCTGGCTGACAAAACTGGCTTTTGGGACATGGAATGTCACCTCTTTGGTGGGAAAGGAGCCTGAGCTTGTGCGTGAGGTTGAGCGGTACCGACTAGATATAGTTGGGCTCAGCTCAACGCATAGCTTGGGCTCTGGAACCAATTTCCTGGAGAGGGGTTGGACTCTCTTCTATGCTGGAGTTGCCAAAGGTGAGAGGCGTTGAGCAGGGGTGGGACTATTGGTAGCCCCCCAGTTTGGCGTGTTAACATCGGAGTTCTCCCCAGTGAATGAATACAAGCGGTAGAAATGAGTTTTCTCCGCAGGATGGCTGGGCTCTCCCTTAGAGACAGGGTGAGAGGCTCGGTCATTTGGGAGAGACTCGGAGTAGAACCGCTGCTCCTCCATATCGAAAGGAGTCAGTTGAGGTGGTTCAGGCACCTTGTTAGGATGCCCCCTGGATGCCTCCCAAGGGAGGTTTTCTGGGCATGCCCCACCAGGAGGAGACCCCGGGGCAGACCCAAGATATGCTGGAGAGATTACATCTCTTGGCTGGCCTGGGAATGCCTCGGTATTCCCCCGGAAGAGCTGGTGGAGGTGGCCGGGGAGAGGAAAGTCTGGGCTGCTCTGCTTAGGCTGCTACCCCTGTGACCCGGATCCAGATAAGCGGTAGAAGATGGATGGATTGATGGATATTTCCAGCTTGAAATATCTAAACTCATCTAAAAACAAGCTGAACAATATTACATTTAATTTGCAATAATCTCATAAGATATATTCAAATAATTTGCCCATATTCAAATTTATTTATTTATTGCTAAGTTATATAATTTTATGGTTGGGTTTTATTTATTTATTTATTTAATTTTTTTTAGCAAAGTATTAACATCCTGGCAGAGGCAACCAGTCTTTCCGCAAAACGTTTTGACTAAATTATGGATTTCAAACCTTCATAAAATGCCTTTGGTATAAATACACAGGTGATTATAGAAAATTGTGCGCACTGATTGGTCGATAAATTCAGACTATTTCTCGATAATCACCTCAAGTGACTCGGCAAAATGGCCGCCAATCACTTCATCACCGTAATTGAGGAAGAATTCCAAATTATTCTATCCACATTCACTGGATATGAGCAATTGTGCATTCTGATTGGCTACTCTACGACTAGGATATCAGCTCATATACCGTGAGTAGAGAAAAACAAAATGGCAGAGAGTGTTGCTGAACCAGCTGAGGACGAAATAAAAACTCTACTCGTAAGCAAAACCCCCAAAATTATCATCAAGTATTTAAAAGAAACAGAAATAGCGAAAAGAATATAGTTTTTTCCCCCAATATCACCTGTTCCACACTCCAGACCAGTTGGTGGTAGTAATGCACCTTTAAGTTGGTTTGCCAACCACCAAAACAACCTGAAAGAAGAAGAAAAAGGAGGGGAAAAAAACAAAAAAATTTTTAAAGTGCAACAAAATATGAAATAAAAATATTTGATGGGAAGAATGTATCGTTTTTTTAATTTTCAAGAATTATTATTATTATTATTATTATTATTGCATTTTTCACAAATTGCGCCTGTCATTTCACCTGTTTGTTTACAATCTAAGCAGAAATGACTTTGTCAGACATTTTGTATAAAGATTTATTTATCAAATTTGCAAAAAAAAATGCTCTTTTTCTCAAAATCCAGTGAACGTGGATAGAATAAAAGTTATTCCACTCAATCTTGTCGTACATGGCTTACAGACAACTCGGTGCTACGCTCCTTGTCAGCTATCAGCTCATGTACGACTCAATTTCATGGAATAACTGTTAATGATGAAAGAAAATGCTGTTCCTAAAAGCACTAAAGATGCTACGAAGTTTGGTCTAAAACTGTTCAAAGGTAAGGTGGAATTGTGATTTTATTTTATCGATTTCAAACCAAAGTATTTTTTATGACTCGGCGAAGTGGCACAAGTCTGTGCCGCAAAGTTATTGCATTTACATGCTGCTTTTGAAGATTGAAAAAAAAAATTAAGATGTTTAAAAAAAAAAAAATCACCTGTGTATTTATAGAGCAATTCCAGCGTTATGGACGTGACACTTGAACTCAAAATGGCAACAAATGACCCAGTGCATGTTTTATTGTCTCCCAGTATTTAAACAGGTGTTGCGTATTTTAAGGCTGTACCATACTGGAGAAGTGATAGAACAAGAACAATTCCCATAGTACATCTAGGGCATGCCAGAAAACGCCAATAAAAGATGCGTTATGGATGTGACAGAAAAAGTATCACTTTTCTTGGGTGACTGTACATTTTTATCAAACTCTGTGAAATTGTAAACCTAATGTCGAAATGGAGAGATCCATTTAATAGAGGGGTCCAAGGTGAATATTAAAAAAATCTTTGTTTAAAATATTTTGTATTTCATGCAGAGTTTCGGAAGGAAAAGTCAGCGTTATGGATGTGACGAAATTCCGTTACGGATGTGACGCGTCTGAAATAGACATGGCATATGTTTAGAAAATCAGCAATTTAACCACCATAACCCTTTGAAAAACTCTCTAAATATCAGCTAAAACTATCAAAGTTCTTAAATAATATTTAGGATGGCTATTGTTTTGCTGTTTTGTGGATTTTAGCATACATTTCTGTGGCTTGTGGCAATAATATAGAATTGTACATGATCAAAGTTGATTTTAGCTTGGGTTTTACATTATAAGAAAGAAAGACTGACATATTAAGGTGAAGGGAACAATTCTTGTGACAAATTGGTTCAACTTATTCACATCTGTAAAATACAGGCCTAGGTGAGATCTCTGGGAGTGGTTTTGATGTATTACATGTTGCTTTATTTTTGCATGGTGAGGTTGACATTTACATGGAATTGCCCTATACTAAAACAATTATCCACCTCCGGTTCAGTGAATAATATAACCTCGACTTCATCTCAGTTATTATTCACCGATATTCACTTTGGCTTCAGTGAATAATTGTTAATTATAAGACTTCATAACGTCCCTGGACCACCATACATGTTTATTCTCCTGCTAACACAAGCATTCCGTTTCATCTCCATCACTGATGACTGTCCTGTGTGTTTATAATGTCCTGAGGGACAGCTGGGACACAACGAGATGGCGCAGGCTTTCTCTGGCACACCAAACGCAAACACATACACTCAGGAGGAAGTTCATTTGAACGTTCCTGTCGTCCTCTCAAAGCTCTCAGCAGCGTGCTTGGACAGGCACCCATAACGGCGTCCAGCTGTTCGCCGGACACATCTGCGGTCAACACAAAATAAAACTATTTACCAGTATTTCCCTAAACAGGTCATTTACAAGCCTTGAAAAAATGTAAACTGTTGCTTCACTGGGAGGTCAGAGATGTACGACAGATTAGCTTAAAGCCTGTGTCCAGTAGATATGACTCACAGTTATGGCACAGGAGGTCGTTTACGGATATTGTCGTTTTTCTGGGTGCTTATTACCCGAACGGGACATTTCCCAGTAACAGTGGCCTTGTAGTCAGAAGGCTTTGAGTTCTGTTGGACACAGATACAATCAAATATCATATAGTGTTATAGAGGACTGTGGATACATTATGCATAACAGCACTGAGAAGGGTTTGCTTTGTTTTTTTTTTGTTTTTTTTATAAATACTACAGTGAATTCTGTTGAATTCGTAATTGTATACTTGGTCAGAAGGTGATTTTTTTAATTTTATATAACAGCAACTGAAAATTGCAGGTTTATGTTCCTGCTATCGTTCTAATATCTTACTGTTTCTGTCATACAGGGACTTATTTAGCAAACGATCAGCATACACGCATTGTAAAACAAAAAAGTATAACTGTTGTTATTCTGTCCACATTCACTGGATATGAGCAATAGCATGCTCTGATAGCCTAGTAGTAGAGTAGCCAATCAGCTCATATACCGTGAGTAGAGAAAAACAAAATGGTGGAGCATGTTGCTGAACCAGCTGAGGATGGAATAAAAACTCTACTTGAAAACAAAACCCCAAAATTATCAAGTATTTAAAAGAAACAGAAACAGCTAAAAGAATATAGTTTTTTTCCCCAAAAAAAGCAACAAAATATTTTCAAGAATTATTATTATCGCATTTTTCATAAATTGCTCCTGTCATTTCGCCGATTTTTTTACATTCGAAGTGGAAATTATTTTGTCGGACGTTCTGTATAAAAAGTTATCAAATTTGAAAAAAAAATTTTAAATGCTCCGTTTCTCAAAATCCAGTGAATGTGGATAGAATAAAACAGTTATTCCACTCAATCTCATCGTACATGGATTATAGACAACTCGGTGCTACGCGCCTCATCGGCTATCAGCTCATGTACGACTCGATTTCATGGAATAACTTAAAATCTCTACTTGAAAGCAAAACCTCAAAAAATTAAAAAATACAACAAAATATGGAATGAAAGTATTTGATGGTAAGAATGCTTTTTTGTTTTTTTTTCAAGAATGATTATTATCGCATTTTTCACAAATTGCTCCTGTCATTTTGCCGGTTTGTTTACATTCTAAGCAGAAATGATTTTGTCAGATGTTTTGTATAAAGCTTTTATTTATCGAATTTGCAAAAATATTAAAAATAAAAATGCTCCGTTTCTCAAAATCCAGTGAATGTGGATAGAATAAAACAGTTATTCCACTCAATCTCGTCGTATGTGGATTATAGACAACTCGGTGCTAAACACCTCATCAGCTATCAGCTCATGTACGACTCGATTTCGTGGAATAACTGTTAAATATGGTAAAATTTTCCCTAAGGAATCTCCAGTATCAGAGTTTGTAAAAGTCTGAGAAAGAGTAAAACTTCCACGGACGTTTTCAGAACAGTTTCTTGATAACATGACAAGGTTAATTTTTCAGCCTTTACTTAAAAAAGAAGAAGAAAACAGAGGCTGGTGAGGGAATGACTCTTTTTCTCTGCTAAAACATAAGTGATAACAGGAACTACCTTGTTTCAGTGATGTTCCATGCCCTTACAGGTAACTATAAACGGATAAAAAGAATGAAATCTTCCTTTAATTGAAAAGCAATATTAGCATTAACAGATTACTAGGAATAAAACACTTTCACATGTACTGTTAGACGAAAATAATCCATTTTGTGTCACATCACACCACCCCGTCGTCTTTTATTCCTTAAATGATTAAAGGTTTTGAATGAGGGCGCTTAACAATCCACAATTCCTGGTATTCATATTACAGCCTGCCACATGTTCCGATATTTATGATTCAGCTTCATGTATGAATTCTGCCAACAAGACAAAAAATAAATAAATAAACATAACACAAAACACACACACAACTCTTTATACTGCCATATAATCCATATGGTGTGAAAGTACAAGAAAAACATAATAAAGCTAATCTCTTCATCTACAGTCTTTTCATACACATCCCACAGCACTTGCACCGAATTTAGCTAAATTTAACTGCACGCACACACACACAAACACACACCACATTGATACTGAGGGAAAAAATGAAAAAAAAGTTGCTGTATGTCAAGGATAGAATAATCACTAGAGTACAGGAGTTCCAGAAGAGAAATATGCTGAACTAGAAGGGCACTCGGTAGAGTTCATCCCTCCGCCAAGCCACATACTGTACTATCAACATCAAAATCAAATCACTTGATCCTGGGGTAATACTAAAGCTGTCCACCAAATTTCATCCAAATCCGTTCACTACTTTTTGAGTGGCACTGGGAACAGACAAGCAAACAAACAAACAAATGGAGGCAAAAACATAGCCTCCTCCTCCTCCAACAAAGTTCACAGAGGTAAAGATAAAGCAAATGGACATGTATTGAATGAGTAACGAAGAAAATCTCACATATTACATTAATTTAGCAGACGCTCTTATCCACAGTGACGTACGTACAACGTACCCAGAGTAGCCGGGAGGTTCGGTGCCTTGCTCAAGGGCACTTCAGCCATTCCTGCTGGTCTAGGGAATCAAACCAGCAACCTTTTGGTCCCAAAGCTGCTTCGCTAACCATTAGACCATGGCTTCCTCCTTAGCTCATGAGATTCCCTCTTAGAAATATGGTTCTTCAAGGGGTTCTTAGCTTGCTAAAAGGGTTTGTGAAACATTTTTCCTGACAGGAAAACAACCACTAACCCTTTTTTTTTTCAAACCTTTTAATTTGTCTCTTGTAGCTGATTAGCAACTGCTCCTGCTTTCACTTGTGGGTGTGGCCTGTCCACCATTTTCTCAGCTCTGATGAGCAAAAGTAATCGCAACTGTATATGTATCTTCTAAAGCTATCTAGTTACCTTCACCAACTGTACTGGAGGAGGTTATGTTTTCACCTCCATTTGTTATTTGCGAAAATTGGAGATTTTTGCAAGTACATTGATCTGTACATTTGTCCGTTTGTTGGTGCTCTAGCGTCATCGTTTCTTGACCAATCTTCACCAAAATGCACAGGACAACTCACTAGGATCACACAAAGACATCATTAGTTTTTGGTGGGTCAGGGTCAAAGGTCAAGGTCACATCTTGTAAAAACACCTAATCGGCCATAACTTCCATTTCTTTGTGATTTTCGCAAGTATCGTGCTCTGCATGACTTTTCATTTATTTGTTTGTTCCCAATGCACCTCTAAAAGTAGTGAAAAGATTTTGATGAAATGTTGAGGAAAGGTGATCCATGGGCCAAGGAACCATTAGACTTTGGCACAAATCCAGATATGTACATGGATCCAGGATTTTTTGTTTGTTTGTTTGTTCCCGGTGTAACTCAAAAAGTAGTGAACAGATTTGGATGAAATTTGGTGGACAGCTTTAATATTATCCTCAGATCAAGCGCTTTGATTTTGATGTTGATAATATGTTGTTTGGTGGAAGAATGCACTCTACTGATTGCCCTTCTAGTTAAACATAAAATAAATGATGAACAAATCTGAAAATTGGTTTGTTTGTTTGTTTGTTTGTTTGTTTGTTTGATTTTCATGCTAGGCATCAACCTCAGATTAGATTAGCCAGTATGCTAATTGTGCTAGCTACATAAACTCACCAGAGGCACCAAAGATCTCCTTCCCAAGTTTTCTTTGTCTCTGTACACATTTAAGGAGAGATTGATATGACAATTAAGTAAATGGGAATTAATTGCAGGTTGTGAGTGCGTAACTGAAGAAACGGTGGACCAACCATGCTATAGGATTGGTCCAAAGGATCATTCAAGACTATCGTTTGGATTTGTTGCTGCACCACATCTTACCTCATTTGCACACCATAGCAAATGATAAACCCCCTTAAATAAAGCCCATCAGGATCAACGATGCTGTTGTTACTCCGTTTGTTCTTCAACACAGCGTTTTCCTGTACACTTCCTCACAAAAGAACTGAAACCTGCAAGCGATCCCGCCTCAGACACATGAATCATCTGCAGGCTTGAAGTTAATCCTTGGTAACAATCTGATCTCGCACCGAACGCATGCTTTACATTGTTACCATTCGGGTTCGTTGGATGTGACTGCTTTAGTGTGGCATGTGAAATGTCAGCCAAGTAAAATCATTTTTCCCAAGTGACTGAGAGACTGAGACAACGTCGGGTCTCTAAACAGCGAGACGCTGCACGAGAGCAGGGTTCAGTCAGACAAGGAAAAGACAAACAGAAAAATAATACAATAATTCATGAAATATTTGTTATATTAAAGCAAGACTCTACAACAGAGAATATTTTTTCATTAAACAGCAATCACAGTTTCTTTAGTATTGCAGGAAATACAGCGTTATTGTACCTATTTGTGTCAAAGTCTACAATTAAATTATTGGCACCTTTTGTGAAAATGATTCAAAATTTTGAATTAGCTCATCTGGCCAAAGGCCAGGCAGGATGAGCTTATGCGATCACACGTCATCTGTCCGTTGTCCGTCCATCCGTCATCGTCAGCTGTCCACAATTTACAAAAATCGCTACTCCTCCTACAGGATTGATCAGATTTTGATCAAACTCACATATAATGTTCCCCAGGTGGGTATGCATAAGAGCTGTCAATATGGTAATGCCACCTCTCATATTTACGGTTTTATGGGAGTCTGAAATTTTTGGGTGACTCGTCACACCAAACAAACACTACTCTTCGTAAATTGCTGGGACGTTTTCACTGAAATTCGCCCAGAAGACTCTAAAGACATATTCCAACAAGAATTGTTCACCAGGTGGTGCCACCTGCCATGGATGAGGCTACACAGGGGTCATGTGCAATTTCACAAAAATAGCTACTTGATCAGTTTTCAAACTCACACACAACAATAGTGGCCACCATGAGCTACAGCCTCATTGAGGATATTTTTAAATTTGCAATTAGTCAAATATTAATATATCAGTGTGCTGTATACTTTAACTTTTTTTTTTTGCATCTACATATGCATTTACTTCAAAACAAATCATATTGGAGATCCTCACTCATGGAACGAAGCTCCAGACTTAAGAGAACGTGGTAAAGCGTTGACCTGATTTTTGATGGCTTTTGCGGCCGTACGAGCAAACGTACAAACGAACGATGCCCGTGTACCACCACAGGGAACCTGATCGTCAGGACAAGCCAACGTATCTCATAAACACGTGACCACCGAACAACAAAATTTGTATATTTTATTTACATAAAATAGATGGGTTTTTATCTGGCACTTATTTTTAATTTGCTTTTGAAAAAATAACATTGGATTATTTCCTCACACATTTTACGGAAAATATTCACAACGGTTTCATATAAAATGAGGCCCTCCACGCCGGACCAGCCCTTACGGGTTGGGCTCCACGTCAGCCACACGCAAAGAACCCACCCGAGGCTGCAAGGCTAAAAAAAAAAAAAAAAAACAATTTATCAAAGAAAAATGTATAATCGTTGATAAGATCTCATCTCATCTCATCTCATTATCTCTAGCCGCTTTATCCTTCTACAGGGTCGCAGGCAAGCTGGAGCCTATCCCAGCTGACTATGGGCGAAAGGCGGGGTACACCCTGGACAAGTCGCCAGGTCATCACAGGGCTGACACATAGACACAGACAACCATTCACACTCACATTCACACCTACGCTCAATTTAGAGTCACCAGTTAACCTAACCTGCATGTCTTTGGACTGTGGGGGAAACCGGAGCACCCGGAGGAAACCCACGCGGACACGGGGAGAACATGCAAACTCCACACAGAAAGGCCCTCGCCGGCCCCGGGGCTCGAACCCGGACCTTCTTGCTGTGAGGCGACGGCGCTAACCACTACACCACCGTGCCGCCCCGTTGATAAGATGTTTATTTAATTTTTTGCCTTATCAAGTTTAAGAAAACAAAAAATGAGGATGCCGAGACATAGATAGTTAAATAACTTGTTTTCTGGACGTTCCGCAACATTAAATACAACTTAAACTGATAAAAAGTACACAATTGAATTGAATATGAATTGTCAAATGAGTAGAAATAAAATCATTCACAAATTTCTGTTGTATAAGAGCAATAAAACACTTCAGGGCATGTAATAAGAAATTTACAGAGCCCCCTAGTGGCCATGATGGGAATTTTTTATTTTTATTTTTTTTGTGCTGCTTTTGTGTTACCTTCCAATACTAATCCTTACTGCTAGGTAGCGCACAAGTATTTTGAGGTAATGTAGAAGTTCCTCAAAAAAATAAACCAATCCTAACCTTAGAGGCTTAGGGGACTCTGTTGAAAATAATCAATTTTGAGGTGAAATAATTTGAGCCACCACAAAGAACAAACCACTAACTTTAGAAAGACTAAACACGAAGTTGTTATTGACGACTCAACCTTTAACTGAGTGTTGCGTTGTTCCTGCTTCCTGGTACAGAATTACAGAATGCGACTCGGGTAATTACCTTCCTGTTATTCCGGCCCCTTACATCATTCTTCCTCTTTATACCTTTCCGTTTCTCTCCCTCCTTTCCTTCTTCTGCATCTGCCTTCGACAAAATCAGCTACCTGAGCACAATACGCATTCCCGAGCGACTTCTCCAAAACGTTGTGAATGTTTGGGACTCGGTTTCCTCGCATTGTCCCGAGTGTGTGTGGGAGCAGGGTGCAGGACGTGACCTCTTTCTCCTGAGGGTAAAAGGTCTCACAATGGAGTAAGCTACTTTTACAGTAATACAGCAATCATTTTAAACAGAAATGGGTGTTACAGATAAAAAAGCTCACAGGGCAGAGCTGGAGTTGGGGAGATTCAAGCAAATGATGAAACCATGTTGGATCTCAAGCTGGTAAAAATCTCAGCAGGATATTTTATAAGTAGTTGGTGTCGTGACTTCGGGTTACATCTGTAAATGAATAACCGAGGGAATGTCATCAGTGACACGTTCTGACTTTCTGTCGAGTCTGAGAGAGTGATTGGTCGTCTTTTCTGGGAGGGATGGATGATCTTACTTACTCTGCTGTCAATCAAAGCACATCTGTGAGATCATGTATGTGGAAGAGGGCAGACAGCACTTTGTTCCGAGCTGAACTATGACGTAGGCGGAGCAACAGCTCGCTGGATTGACGTTTGTCAGAGGAAGCACATGCTAGCATTAACATTCACCTAGCTCAAGTGGTCACAGTCATGTGATAGCAGGGGCGTGGAATAGAGATCTTGCAGTCACGTGACCGGAAAGTACACAGCCGCCATCTTGTCGGTAAAAAACACAGCTGAATACTGCTGCACTCGTGTACAGAATGGATCAATTTCAACCGATGGACTACACGGATCATTTTTCTAATGAACAGATAACTAGATATATGTCTAAAATAAACGATCTACAGATTAGTGACGCTTATGGCTTACCGGACGGAGTTTTCACGACCGCGTCAGTGGATTTTGAACTGCCAGAGGTGGAATACCCAGACGTGTATAATTACCTCATCAACTTTCCCTCGCTGTTCAGTGGTGAAGCACTGCGTGCTTATAAATCTCTGCACAGTTATCTTTACAGAAATTCAGGATTTGTCAGCGACTCAGATGTGGCATCTTGTAATCAAGAAAATAATCCTCATTGGACGGGTAAGTCACTTAAGTATTGAGTATAGCACTGACCAGCCGATTATAGAATAGAATAAGGTAATTCCAGCTGTAATTCCAAATCGTCCGTCTTGTTTACCATGGATCTGGCGTTGGAGAGATAGAGGCTTAGCAGTGGAGGTTTGAGTGGCTGTTTTCTGAGCTTAGTCAACAGGCCGGCTCTGCCTGCAGCCTCGCTTTTGCTTCCGCTCCCGACGCCACCTCCTTCGCTTTGCTTCCGATAACAATCCACGGAGACCCTGCTGGTCTCGCTATCTTGTCCGGAATGTTGTGCATGCGATGGAAATCGCTACAAACCGTCATTTTCTGCTGGAAACCAATGTCCAGTAAGTCCATACGGTTGTAGTGGATATTTAAGTCCGGCACAGATGAACAACACGCAAAAATACACACAAAAAACATAAAAAACGTGCACAGGTAGGGAGAGCTTGTAGCCGCAGCCGTTGTAGTAGAATTGTATATAGTAGGGTTTTCCAGAAGAAAAGGTAGAAGTAGAAGCAGAAGTAGAACCAGAAGTAGAAGTAGAAGGCGGAAATATGGCGTTTGACCGACAAGATGGCATCTGTCACAATCTGGATCGGCTGTGACGTCACATGCAAGTGCTCCATTGGGTGGGAATTGACAATGATGAAAAGTAAAGAAAAAAAATCCTAAATATTAAATCTCGATGCATCAGAGAGAGTAAAAAACATGGACAGAATAACATTTCTAAAATGTCGAGCAACCACAGCTCTAGCACCCCTGCTGGCTGGCTGTGGTATAATCTTTAGCCCTGCCCATCTACATGTGTTTCAATGATATGACAGCCTATTTTCCATATCACTTCTCATCTAAACTGTCCATCTTCAGTACAGTGTTGGAGCCAAATATGGGATTTAATAATTTATTAAATATTTTGATTTGGTTTATTAAGTTAACTTTAATATAATGCAAAGTAAGTATGAGTATGTACTGTATTGTGGATTATGTTGCGCTTAGCACATTTATCAATTATTATTATTTCTTATTTATTATTAAATCATGATTTATATAATTGTTGTTGTATTTTGAATGCTGGAGTGGTATTGGTTGTTGGTTCTTGCCCTGTCCCACCCAGTAGACAGGTGACTGCAGTACCTGCGCTAGCTAGAAGTTTTTACCTTCCATGATGGAGGACGCTCAAATCAGGCATGCAGCTGTACAATTTTAGATCACTGCACAGTGCTGGTTTGTAGCTTAAAGCTAGACGCCTTTCAATTTCATAAAATCGGTGAAATTTAGTTCCCTCTGAAATGTCGTCATTGTGATATATGTTTATTTCTGTAATATCTCACAAAATATCAGGCCATTCTGTGGCTGGGAAGTTATTTAATTTGAAGGGATTAAAGCAAATAATGTGCATGAAATAGCTCGCTTTGCGCAGTCAAGCAGACAGAGGAAGTCCGTGTGCGCACGCGCAGGTTTACCTTCTTCTTCTTTTGGGTTTTACGGCAGCTGGCATCCACAGTGTTGCATTACTGCCATCTACAGGTTTCCCTTTGAGCGTGCACTGACAGTTCCATCATTCTGTCGCTAAACGAACAGCTGATCACACCGAGGTGCTCGCTGAGCGCCCATATTTATTAGTTTGGTCCTGCGTTTCCTTTCCTTCGTATATAACATAACGTCTTTTCTTCTCGCTTTCTTTCCGTTACTGTAGTCGCTCTTTCACGTTTCATTCGCACACTCACATCCTCCAGTTTTCTCTCCTGTTTCAAATTTGTATCCCACAATGCCTTGCGTGAACGAGGAAAGCCCACCACGTGATGCATGACATAGTATCTTGTATTGGGTCATGGTGAAGCAGGAAAAAATAGCAGAGAATTTAGGGCCATGTGGCCTTAAATTAATTAATTGTTGTGTTTGAAAAAACTAATAAAATTGGAAGTCTGTGATTCGAATTCAGTAGCTTCCGGTCACTAAACAAAAATAATTGGATGTTGGGGAAAATTCTTTTTATGACCTACACTTGAAAAATCTGAAAGGCAGTCGACCTTTAAATGCCGTCACTGTAATCAAGAATCACAACCATTCCACTCCGGTAAGGCTGATGCTTGAATTTCGATGTTGGGAATAAATTGCTGAAGCGAAACAAAGTTTTTTGGATTTGGAATTTATTTGGGCAGTGCTTGAGCGCGTCGGACAAGGTGTGCAAGCCTGTTTGAGTCATGGGAGCAAACTGAAGGGCATTTCTTTGAAACCGATTGCTCTTATATACAGAGTATAATTACTTTTCACTCAACTGCTAGACATTTTTAGTTTTAGTTTTTAAAACATTATTCTCTGACGTCGTAACAAGACAAGGATACGTTTAGGAATGAAATGATTGACAGATTTGGAAGCGTGTTGGAACTTGGTATTAGGAGAAGAGGCGGGGCTTAATAAATGAGTAGGTGTACCTGGTTTGAATTCTCACCTCTACTGGCTCAAATCTGACAACATGGTGAAGGAATTTTGTCAGAATGGAAGGAAATGGATCAGAACCACGCCATCCATGTTTCCTGCAGTCATTGTGATGCACCAGTTTATATAAGCGCATCATTATTGCTTGTTAACCCCGCCGACAGTAGTCGGCGGGGTTATTATTTTCACCTGCGTCAGTCTGTGTGTGTGTGTGTGTGTGTATCTGTCTGTCTGTCTGTCTGTGTGTCTGCAAGATATCTCAAGAACCAATGGATCGATTTGGACCAAATTTTGTACATGTGTTGCCAATCACCCAGGAAGGAAACCATTAAATTTTGGAGGTCAAAGGTCAAGGTCATGGCAGAACTTCGAAATTTTCGCCCAATGTATTTTAATAGGGAAAAGGCGGGGTTTGCATTCGTTAGAGTGTCCCTGTCTAGTTGTAATTCGTATTCATTTCTTTGGAAAAAAAAAATACTTGCTTAGGATGCGTTTGTCAATCTTTACACCTCGACACTGAAATAGATCAAAGCCACATTGGAATGTATCGAGATCCATTATAATTCCTCCTGAACCAGGATATTACTGAATAACGACGTTTACACCTACAGAACTGTATCCGGTCCTTCCTCAGACTGCTGCAGTGTTTAGCAAACAAAATTATCACACACACACACACACAGCCAGATGCTGAATAGCCATGAGCAATTGCTTACTCAATGAGCGTTAAATACCAGATGGATGAAAGATCAACAATAAAGAATGCATTCATGTGTGTGTGTGTGTGTGTGTGTGTTTGCATTATTTCCTGCTGTTATTGGTGTCTGTTTCAGCAGGACGTGTCTGCTTCCTGCTGGTGTCACAGCTTCCTGTAATGTGGGATGCTTGTGAACAATGCCGTGTTCGGGCCATGACCACATTCAGGCTTCCTCTTAAATTCCAAAACACCGATCCACTCGGCCAGATCCCAGCCTGGCAACCACATTCCTGAACATAGCGTCACTCAAACACACACACCCTCATTTCTGGGGTTCTCGAAAGTATTATCGGACACAGAGAAGCAATTAAGAAAAGGAAGGACAGGAAACACGGGAAAAGCTTGTCACCGAGCAGGCAAGGATGAATTAGGACTCGGTTCCGGCCACCATTCCGGGTTCCACTTATAATCCGAGATAAGACCCCGTGCTGGAGTATATTTAGTCAGCAGAATTCCATAATAACAACAGACCAACAGCAACCAGAGATAAAGAGTGCGAATATCTGCCAACAGGAAGGACAGGGATCCTGTTTGGACTTGTTAATAAGGTTTTGGTCTATTTTCAGATCGATGGAAGACATTTTCCAAGTGAGAATGTGGAGCCATAGGTGGCTTTCCTTACTGCTACAGTTTGTATTTTGACACCACATGGTAACTAACACTTATCGAATATTGTCAGCGAGATATACACTCACCGGCCACTTTATTAGGAACAGGAGCACCCATCCACCTGCTGTTTAGTTTTCTGCAGCTCTTTAATTAGCCGATCCCTCGACAGCAGCATGATGCATCAAATCATGCAGATACAAATCAAGAGCTTCAGATAATGTTCACTTCAAACATCAGAATGAGAACCAGGCCAGGATACAGAGACAAAGCTTCCAGCAGATTCCAGCATTCAGAATAGAGAAGGACAGGACAGGAAGGTCAGAGTGAAGGTCAGAGTGAAGGTCCCTCACTGCTCCCACTAGACAGCTAACGCAGCAGAAAGAGCTCCGAGAATAGCACGAGCACGTGACTGGTTTGGCTCACAGGTGATGAGCATTTGAGTGAAAGGTGATGGAGGTCAGATACTGTGTCTAAATTTATTGGATTTATAGTTTGTTTTCACTTTCTCTCAGTACTCAAGAACACTTCAGAGTTCAGAAAAAGAAAAAGACAAATATTTAAAATAGGGATAAAATAAAAAAGAGAAGAAAGAAAGAAAGAAAGAAAGAAAGAAAGAAAGAAAGAAAGAAAGAAAGAAAGAGACAGAGGGAGGAAAAGTCACCAAGGACAGAAGTGAAAGAAAGAAAGAAAGAAAGAAAGAAAGAAAGAAAGAAAGAAAGAAAGAAAGAAAGAAAGAAAGAGGGAAGGCCACCAAGGACAGAAGCAAAAGAAAGAAAGAAAGAAAGAAAGAAAGAAAGAAAGAAAGAAAGAAAGAAACGGAGGGAGGAAAAGTCACCAAGGACAGAAGCGAAAGAAAGAAAGAAAGAAAGAAAGAAAGAAAGAAAGAGGGAAGGCCACAAAGGACAGAAAAGAAAGAAAGAAAGAAAGAAAGAAAGAAAGAAAGAAAGAAAGAAAGAAAGAAAGAAAGAAATGGAGGGAGGAAAAGTCACCAAGGACAGAAGCGAAAGAAAGAAAGAAAGAAAGAAAGAAAGAAAGAAAGAAAGAAAGAGGGAAGGCCACCAAGGACAGAAGTGAAAGAAAGAAAGAAAGAAAGAAAGAAAGAAAGAAGGAAGGCCACCAAGGACAGAAGCAAAAGAAAGAAAGAAAGAAAGAAAGAAAGAAAGAAAGAAAGAAAGAAAGAAAGAAAGAAAGAAACGGAGGGAGGAAAAGTCACCAAGGACAGAAGCGAAAGAAAGAAAGAAAGAAAGAAAGAAAGAAAGAAAGAAAGAAAGAAAGAAAGAAAGAGGGAAGGCCACAAAGGACAGAAAAGAAAGAAAGAAAGAAAGAAAGAAAGAAAGAAAGAAAGAAAGAAAGAAAGAAAGAAAGAAAGAAAGAAAGAAAGAAATGGAGGGAGGAAAAGTCACCAAGGACAGAAGCGAAAGAAAGAAAGAAAGAAAGAAAGAAAGAAAGAAAGAAAGAAAGAAAGAAAGAGGGAAGGCCACCAAGGACAGAAGTGAAAGAAAGAAAGAAAGAAAGAAAGAAAGAAAGAAAGAAAGAAAGAAAGAAGGAAGGCCACCAAGGACAGAAGCAAAAGAAAGAAAGAGGGAAGGCCACCAAGGACAGAAGTGAAAGAAAGAAAGAAAGAAAGAAAGAAAGAAAGAAAGAAAGAAAGAAAGAAAGAAAGAAAGAAAGAGGGAAGGCCACCAAGGACAGAAGCAAAAGAAAGAAAGAAAGAAAGAAAGAAAGAAAGAAAGAAAGAAAGAAAGAAAGAAACGGAGGGAGGAAAAGTCACCAAGGACAGAAGCGAAAGAAAGAAAGAAAGAAAGAAAGAAAGAAAGAAAGAAAGAAAGAAAGAAAGAAAGAAAGAAAGAAAGAAAGAAAGAGGGAAGGCCACAAAGGACAGAAGCGAAAGAAAGAAAGAAAGAAAGAAAGAAAGAAAGAAAGAAAGAAAGAAAGAAAGAAAGAAATGGAGGGAGGAAAAGTCACCAAGGACAGAAGCGAAAGAAAGAAAGAAAGAAAGAAAGAAAGAAAGAAAGAAAGAAAGAAAGAAAGAAAGAAAGAAAGAGGGAAGGCCACCAAGGACAGAAGCGAAAGAAAGAAAGAAAGAAATGGAGGGAAGGCCACCAAGGACGGAAGCGAAAGAAAGAAAGAAATGGAGGGAAGGCCACCAAGGACGGAAGCGAAAGAAAGAAAGAAAGAAAGAAAGAAAGAAAGAAAGAAAGAAAGAAAGAAAGAAAGAAAGAAAGAGGGAAGGCCACCAAGGACAGAAGCGAAAGAAAGAAAGAAAGAAAGAAAGAAAGAAAGAAAGAAAGAAAGAAATGGAGGGAAGGCCACCAAGGACGGAAGCGAAAGAAAGAAAGAAATGGAGGGAAGGCCACCAAGGACGGAAGCGAAAGAAAGAAAGAAAGAAAGAAAGAAAGAAAGAAAGAAAGAAAGAAAGAAAGAAAGAAAGAGATGGAGGGAAGGCCACCAAGGACGGAAGCGAAAGAAAGAAAGAAAGAAAGAAAGAAAGAAAGAAAGAAAGAAAGAAAGAAAGAAAGAAAGAACCACCAAGGACAGAAGTGAAAGAAAGAAAGAAATGACTAGGAAATGAAAGAAGCAGAGAAGGAAGGAAGGATGGAAGGAAAAGGAGGAAAAGGACTAAAAGACGGAAGCTGATGACAAACACTGATTGTGAAAATGAAAACGCGTAGCCTATAGCATGGAACTCTGGTTGCCGAGCAACGACCCCACAATGACAGCAGCACTGTAACTGACCGTGTTCGGTGTCGGATGGTGTTTGATCGGATCGTGACACTGCTCACACGACAGCATGCACAAAGGCGTTTATCAGACACACATCACTTATCCATGCCTGCAAAACGGAGTCCAGATCATCAACATGCACAGAAACACAAGAGACGCGTGCAGAGGAACGCTGAGGAACGCTCAGAGTAAAAAGCCGTGAAGGAAAATGTTTCTCATCGATGAACACACAAACACACTAAATGTCCCACAAACACACACACAAACAAATCACAGCCCCTCTGTCACTTCTCCATGTGTTTGCCATCTACAAATACTGAGACCATGACAACAGAGTGGTAAAAGGCCTCTAACTTACGGTAACACACACACACACACAGCATCAGTGACATTGCTGTACACTCAGCAGACGTCCACCTGCCTCCATCTATTCTGCCAGATCCATATTGGCAAACACTGTGCTATAGCAACCAGGACACACACTCAGGAAACACAAAAGAGTAAAAGGGCTCTGTGTGTCTGTGGCCTTCGAGAGAAGCAGCTACACTCCATGAACGTCAGATCTGGCATTACGGCGAGGTGTGTTATGGACAACGTGAACTGTTCCGCGTCAACTGATGGACGTAACATACAGTATATACTGCAGGAAGAGTCCTGTGTGATGGAATAACAAGAAAGGGCTGTGATATTAAATTATACACACAATCTCAGGATCATCCTGTGAGGTGGGCGGCATGGTGGTGTACAGTAGTGGTTAGCGCTGTCGCCTCACAGCAAGAAGGTCCGGGTTCGAGCCCCGTGGCCGGCGAGGGCCTTTCTGTGCGGAGTTTGCATGTTCTCCCCGTGTCCGCGTGGGTTTCCTCCGGGTGCTCCGGTTTCCCCCACAGTCCAAAGACATGCAGGTTAGGTTAACTGGTGACTCTAAATTGACCGTAGGTGTGAATGTGAGTGTGAATGGTTGTCTGTGTCTATGTGTCAGCCCTGTGATGACCTGGCGACTTGTCCAGGGTGTACCCCGCCTTTCGTCCGTAGTCAGCTGGGATAGGCTCCAGCTTGCCTGCGACCCTGTAGAACAGGATAAAGCGGCTAGAGATAATGAGATGAGATCCTGTGAGGTAACTATCAATAATGAATCAAAAGTAAAGCACTGGTGAGTCACCAGAGAATCAGTGAAGAATCAATGGTGAAAAAATGGTAAATGAATGGCGAATCAGAAGGGAATCAATAGAGATTCAATAAAGAATCAATGATGAATCAATAGAGATTCAGTGAAAAATCAATGGTGAATTAATGGTGGAAAAAAATGGTAAATGAACAGTGAATCAGAGATGAATCAATAGAGATTCATAAAAGAATCAGTGATAATAGATTTAGTGAAGAATCAATGGTGAATCAATGGTGAATCAATAAAGATTAAATGAAGAATTAATGGTCAATGAACGGTGAATCAGAAGGGAATCAATAGAGATTCAATAAAGAATCAATGATAGAGATTCAATAAAGATTAAATGAAGAATTAATGATTGATGAACAGTGAATCAGAAGGGTATCAATAGAGATTCATTAAAGAATAAATGGTGAATCAATAAAGAATCAATGGTGAATCAGTAGAGATTCAAAGAAGAATTAATGGTCAATGAACAGTGAATCATAAAGGAATCAATAGAGATTCAATAAAGAATCAATGGTGAATCAATAGAGATTCAATGAAGAATCAATGGTGAATCAATAAAGAATTAACAGTCAATGAATGGTGAATCAGAAGGGAATCAATAGAGATTCGATGACGTCTCATCTCATCTCATCTCATCTCATCTCATCTCATTATCTGTAGCCGCTTTATCCTGTTCTACAGGGTCGCAGGCAAGCTGGAGCCTATCCCAGCTGACTACGGGCGAAAGGCAGGGTACACCCTGGACAAGTCGCCAGGTCATCACAGGGCTGACACATAGACACAGACAACCATTCACACTCACATTCACACCTACGCTCAATTTAGAGTCACCAGTTAACCTAACCTGCATGTCTTTGGACTGTGGGGGAAACCGGAGCACCTGGAGGAAACCCATGCAGACACGGGGAGAACATGCAAACTCCGCACAGAAAGGCCCTCGCCGGCCACAGGGCTCGAACCCGGACCTTTTTGCTGTGAGGCGACAGCGCTAACCACTACACCACCATGCCGCCCCATTCGATGACGTATCAGTGGTAATTCAAAAGTGAATTAACAGTGAATAAACAAAAAAATCAATCGTGAATCAATAGAGATTCGATGATGAAGCAATAATGAATCAATGGATATTCAATAATGAATCAATAGTCAAAAATAATGATTAATCAATGGTGAATCGACAGAGATGCAATAAAGAATCAATGGTGAATCGATGATGTATCAGTTGTGTATCAGTACCTTGTTGGGGGTAGTGAGGCTCAGTGAACTTTGGTAATTGGACTACTGATCGGAAAGTTGACGAACTCTCGACTGCTGAGTTTATCCTGTCTCAGTTTTAAGTTGCTTTGGATAAAAAACATCAGCAATTAACCTAAATGTAAAGGAATAAATGGCGAATCAATTCTATTAAATGAAAAAATATATATCTGGGGATTCACTGATGAATCTTTGGTGAATCCATGGTGTAACAGTCATGAATCAGTGGTAAACGAAGTGCAGTAACAGTGCTAATTTGTGATAATACACAATCTCACGTTCATCATGTGAGGCACGAACCAACAGTACATCAATAATGAATCAATGGTGAATGAACACAATGAAAAAAATAAACAATTCCATCATACAAGTCTCACAAGCTGTTACTATAGAAATGATAAGGTATTAGACCGAGTGCATTAATATAAACCTGGGATTTGCAGCTGTAGTTATACAAAATGAATCCAGACCTTCTGACTGATCAGCATCCAGAATCTGACATGTTCCTTCTAAATGTCTTCTTAAGCCTTTGCATGGACAGATGAAGTGCTAATCCAGAAACTCCTAAACAAAGATGATTCATGAATCTGTACCTTCACACAGTTAGTGCTGGTGGAAGCCAAACGCACACCGAGCTGGAGGATCAGTTTCCAACGTTCGTGAATTTGCGCTGCTCCTGCAGTGAGATGTTCGCACGTGATTAACCTGCTCGCCCAAACACTCCTTTTCAAACATCATGTAAATAAACAGCCTCTAATTAACCCTGAGTGAGGAGTACACTGAGTGCTCAGTACCTGGGGTTGGAGCTGTACTGGAATCAGTCGAAAGATATTTGCCTCACATCGTGGGCTAGTTAAATCTGCTAGCATCACCATGCTAATGGCATGTTTAGATGTGAACCTGAAGTGCCTGTGGTTCAGGAAGAAACTATATTTCAGTAAATCTTGCTGTAAATGCTGAGAGATGGAGCGTTTAATCCTGAACTGTAGTGTCATCGTTCGTCCTGAAGGAACTAGCCAGGACTTTTCTTTTGTACAGCTGTAAATGGAAATGCTAATTAAGCGCTGCTTGCTATCACAGACGTTATGTAAGCTTTAGTCGAGTAAGTAATAAGCAGGAAGGAGACTGAAGCAGAGCAGCGGGTTCTTTAGAGAACAGGTTATAATCCTGGAAGACGTGTGCCACATCACAGAGTAATGAAGTGTGAGAGGAGCTGTTTAAGAACGCATGAGACTGCTGAGGGATATTATTAGCCGAGCTAAACTAAAGGAGGTGGGATGTGTTTGACCTGACATGGCTCAGCACAGTGAGCGGCGTGGGCCGAAAGAAAGAAAGAAAGAAAGAAAGAAAGAAAGAAAGAAAGAAAGAAAGAAAGAAAGAAACTGATAGAGAAAGAAATAAGACAAGAATAGGAAAGAAAGCCACAAAGAAAGAAAGAAAGAAAGAAAGAAAGAAAGAAAGAAAGAAAGAAAGAATAGAATAGAATAGAATAGAAAAGGAAAATAAATGAAAAAATAAGGAAAGAAAGCCACAAAGAAAGAAAGAAAGAAAGAAAGAAAGAAAGAAAGAAAGAAAGAAAGAAAATAAAACCAAAGAAGGAAAGGAAAGGAAAGAAAGATACTGACAGAGAAAGAAATGAGAGAAGAATAGAAAGGAAAAGAAAAATAAATGGAAAAAGAAAGAAAGAAAGAAAGAAAGAAAGAAAGAAAGAAAGAAAGAAAGAAAGAAAAAGAAAACAAAAGAAGAAAAGGAAAGAAAGACAAAGACAGAAAGAAATGGAACGATAGAAAATAAAAGAAAATGACTGAAAATAAGGAAAGAAAGCCAAAGAGAAAGAAAGAATAATAAAAAAACAAAAGAAAGAAAGAAAGAAAGAAAGAAAGAAAGAAAGAAAGAAAGAAAGAAAGAAAGAAAGAAAGAGCCGGAGGAAGAAAGAAATAAAATAATAGAAAATAAAACAAGAAGAAAAGAACAGGAAAGAAAAGAAAGAAAGAAACTTACAGAGAAAGAGATAAGAAAAGAAAGGAAGAAATCAAAGAATAGAAAACAAAACAAAAAGTAAAGGAAAGAAAGACACTGACTGGGAAAGAAATAAGAAAAGACTAGAGTAGCATAGATGATGAAAAATGAATAAAATGGCAAAAAAGAATGAAAAATAAGGAAAGAACAAAAATCAAGAGAAAGAAAGAAAGAAAGAAAGAAAGAAAGAAAGAAAGAAAGAAAGAAAATAAAACCAAAGAAGGAAAGGAAAGGAAACGAAAGAAAGATACCGACAGAGAAAGAAATGAGAGAAGAATAGAAAGGAAAAGAAAAATAAATGGAAAAAGAAAGAAAGAAAGAAAGAAAGAAAGAAAGAAAGAAAGAAAGAAAGAAAGAAAGAAAGACAGAGAAAGAAATGGAACAATAGAAAATAAAAGAAAATGACTGAAAATAAGGAAAGAAAGCCAAAGAGAAAGAAAGAATAATAAAAAAACAAAAGAAAGAAAGAAAGAAAGAAAGAAAGAAAGAAAGAAAGAAAGAGCCTGAGGAAAAAAGAAATAAAATAATAGAAAATTAAACAAGAAGAAAAGAACAGGAAAGAAAAGAAAGAAAGAAAGAAAGAAAGAAAGAAAGAAAGAAAGAAAGAAAGAAAGAAAGAAACTGACAGAGAAAGAAATAAGAAAATAAAGGAAGAAATCAAAGAATAGAAAACAAAACAAAAAGTAAAGGAAAGAAAGACACTGACTGGGAAAGAAATAAGAAAAGACTAGAGTAGCATAGATGATGAAAAATGAATAAAATGGCAAAAAAGAATGAAAAATAAGGAAAGAACAAAAATCAAGAGAAAGAAAGAAAGAAAGAAAGAAAGAAAGAAAGAAAGAAAGAAAGAAAGAAAATAAAACCAAAGAAGGAAAGGAAAGGAAACGAAAGAAAGATACCGACAGAGAAAGAAATGAGAGAAGAATAGAAAGGAAAAGAAAAATAAATGGAAAAAGAAAGAAAGAAAGAAAGAAAGAAAGAAAGAAAGAAAGAAAGAAAGAAAGAAAGACAAAGACAGAGAAAGAAATGGAACAATAGAAAATAAAAGAAAATGACTGAAAATAAGGAAAGAAAGCCAAAGAGAAAGAAAGAATAATAAAAAAACAAAAGAAAGAAAGAAAGAAAGAAAGAAAGAGCCTGAGGAAAAAAGAAATAAAATAATAGAAAATTAAACAAGAAGAAAAGAACAGGAAAGAAAAGAAAGAAAGAAAGAAAAGAAAGAAAGAAACTGACAGAGAAAGAAATAAGAAAATAAAGGAAGAAATCAAAGAATAGAAAACAAAACAAAAAGTAAAGGAAAGAAAGACACTGACTGGGAAAGAAATAAGAAAAGACTAGAGTAGCATAGATGATGAAAAATGAATAAAATGGCAAAAAAGAATGAAAAATAAGGAAAGAACAAAAATCAAGAGAAAGAAAGAAAGAAAGAAAGAAAGAAAGAAAGAAAGAAAGAAAGAAAGAAAGAAAGAAAGAAAGAATAATACTGGAAACAACACACACGTGTTTGTGATTACATTAGAGCGTGATGATCTCATGTCCTGTGTGTGTTCAGGGTAAATAATAATCAAAACAATGTGAGGTTTTTAGGTTCATCACTGGGCCAGAGAGAGAGAGAGAGAGAGAGAGAGAGAGAGAGAGAGAGAGTGTTCATCACATCTACTGTATCTCATGTAAATATCTTATACACTGCAGTTAATCGGCTGAGCCAGAAAGCCAAGCTGATGGTGGCGCTGTAGAGGACGACGGGACGCTCCTGTCAGCTTCTCACTGCGAGCGTCAGCGCTTCACCTCTCATTACCCAGAACACCACTGTGCATGTGTGTGTGAGGTTGTGTTTCAGTCACACACATGTTTACTGGAAACTCACTACAGATGAAGGGTATGAACTCATCCTGAGTACTGGCAGAACAATGAGGAGAAAGACGACAGGAAGGAAGAAAAAGATATAAAGGAAAATAAATAAAAGACGATCCAAACTCTAAGCCTGAAGCCATGAAGAAGGAAAGA
Organism: Neoarius graeffei; assembly: GCF_027579695.1. NCBI lineage: Eukaryota > Metazoa > Chordata > Actinopteri > Siluriformes > Ariidae > Neoarius > Neoarius graeffei. Next base: position 6,065,318 of record NC_083596.1, read on the forward strand.
AGGAAAAGAAGAAAAGAAAGTGCTTCCATAAATCCTAAATAAACATCTCCTTACAGGAAACGTCACCATATCGATGATTATCCACTCACCGGCCACTTTATTAGGAACACCTAATCGAGCATGCAATTTTGATCGACAGGTTCGAGTGTTTCAGAAGCTGCTGAGGATTTTCACGATGCACAACAGTCCGGTGCGAAACACAAACAAACCTCCAGTGAGTGGCAGTGAGTGGCAGGAGCGCTGGTAGTAATGGCTTGTTGATGAGAGAGTGATCAGAGGAGATATACAGTACCGTGCAAAAGTATTGGCACCCTATTTTTTCCCATACAATCTTTATTTTAGATTTCTATTTTATGACTTCTATATTATCAAGTCACAAAAATTACAAAAACATTTTAGAGTTCCAAATGTTCTTTTTTTTTTCAGCACAAAATTAAATATTCCAGAAAAAAAAAAAAGTTTGTATCTGAGCAGCATATTCCATAAGAGAGCACTTTTCAGATTAAAAAAGAAAACATAATGAAGGCTACTGGGTTTTGGTGCAAAATTAAGAAGTAATGCTGTGTCTGAAATCGCTCACTCGTTCATCCATCCATCCATCCATCCATTATCTCTAGCCGCTTTATCCTGTTCTACAGGGTCGCAGGCAAGCTGGAGCCTATCCCAGCTGACTACGGGCGAAAGGCGGGGTACACCCTGGACAAGTCGCCAGGTCATCACAGGGCTGACACATAGACACAGACAACCATTCACACTCACATTCACACCTACGGTCAATTTAGAGTCACCAGTTAACCTAACCTGCATGTCTTTGGACTGTAGGGGAAACCGGAGCACCCGGAGGAAACCCACGCGGACACGGGGAGAACATGCAAACTCCGCACAGAAAGGCCCTCGCCGGCCACAGGGCTCGAACCCAGGACCTTCTTGCTGTGAGGCGACAGCGCTAACCACTACACCACCGTGCTACCCCTCACTCGTTCACTACTCCCTATATAGGGAATTACTGTATAGAGGACTATATAGTGAGCTCATTGGTAAAATGAAAGAACGCTTTCGGACACTAGTCCGTCGTGCTGGTATTTACGTCATTACTGTCACACAATTAAAACGTGCCAGATCAGTCGGCTGATGGGTTTCAAAATAATAAATACATGCATGTGTTTTTGTGATAAATCCATATTATACTGAGCGTATTTCCCACAGTAATCAATACAAAGTACCGTACCTGCAGCTTTCAGTTCTTTTAAATCGAGACTGAATATTTTCTTCTTTGCTGCTACCTTTTATTAAATCAAATTTGAGACTTTTAATTTGATTTCTTTCAGCGCATGATGGGATATATATTGCTTTGGTTAGTGACCATCATTGTACACTACTTTTTATGATGCATTGTGGGATACTTTGAGTGCACTATATAGGATGTAATAATCCTCACTAAGGTTTCGGGCCGCACTACAAAATGGCGTCCGCACTATATAGTGAGTAGGGAGTGATTTCGGACACAGGGCAAGTGTGACAGTTAAAGTGTCCAGAAGAACTGTGGCTGGTTCTGGAAGATGCTCAGTAAAACCTACAGCTCATTTCCTTATAAAACTCCACTCACTGGACCTCAGACTACTATTTTATTTTTTATTTTTTCAAAGCAAAGCATCATCTCACACCAAACACTGACTTTGTTTCATTGATTATGGCTTAGTGATTACTGTTTATAGTATTTTTTAATGTTGAAACATTTCATTTCATTATTTTTAAGCCATTTTTGGTCTACGGATATGTAAATACTGCATATTGATCTATGATATATGTCTCCTTTATTCTATTGTATATTCAAGTCAGTATGGACTCAAAGCAATGTTTCCAACACCCAGTGTTCCTAATAAAGTGACCAGCAGCAAGCATAGGCTGTTACAGAAACTCGAATCACAAGTAAGACCTTCTGACCAATCAGTTTTGAGAATTCAGCGGCACCGTTTTACGAGTCATCATGTGTATACGTTCCTGGAGGTCCAGTGGATTCATGGAACATCTGCCCTTCTGTTTTCAGGACTGTAGGTTCTGTTCACTGAGTCAAGTGTCTGGGAATTAAAAAAAAAAACAACCAAAAAAAACCCTCTCTTACTTAAACAAGCCATGCAGGCAGAGAACAGGCATACTGGAATACACAGAAAACCCCGTGAACACACACACACACACTTCCAAGAACACTTGATGAGGTGAATGATGTTTGAACACGACGTGAACACCTTTCCGAAGTGTCTCCATCTTTTTCCAAGACAAACATCAACTGTAGTGTGACTGCGGCATGAAAAGCCTCTTCAAGCCAAAAAAGGACGGTGTGATCCATGAGAGTTAGATAATTAGTGCGTAAAAATAAAAATGCTTAATGCCACAGAGTCTCAAGAACATCTAAACATTAAAGCCAAGTTGAGCCTAGGGAACCAAAACAAAGTAAAAGGCCAGACGTTTTTACCCCTCTCCTTCTCTGGCAGCCAAAACATCCAGAGTGTTTACTCTCCGGGCAAATATTTACTCATTACGCACTGGGAAGCGCCTGATTCAGGCCGGGGCTATTCAGATAAATCGACATGACCTTTTGTCCAGTTCCCAATCCTGAAATACCATCCCCAGTGCCGTCGTCCTGCACACTTCCCCAGCACCCAGGACTGAGTACACACCGGCGTGACACTTTCACATCAAACAAACACTTGGCCAGGTACACAATCCGGCACCTACACCTCGTTACTGGTGTTGAGCATTTACTCAATGCTAACATGCTAATGCAGGGTGCTCTATGATGTTCCCTGCTCTCAATGTGGACTTTGGCTTCAGCATTGAGCCGAATGTTTCTCAGAGTTCAGTGAATCTGTGCGCAAAGATCTTATTTTTAGCATCGGGTGTCTTACAGACACAAACAGATTCATTAATAACTCAGGGGAGAGAAAAGAAAGTCATAGTGGTGAAAGAAAGAAAGAAAGAAAGAAAGAAAGAAAGAAAGAAAGAAAGAAAGAAAGAAAGAAAGAAAGAAAGAAAGAAAGAAAGAAAGAAAGAAAGAACCTGCATTTTTAAAGAAAGAATTAATGAAAAAAGGAAGACTGCATATTAGAAAGAAAGAAAGAAAGAAAGAAAGAAAGAAAGAAAGAAAGAAAGAAAGAAAGAAAGAAAGAAAGAAAGAAAGAAAGAAACTGAATTTTTTGAAGAAAGAATTCATGACAAAAGAAACACACTGAATATTAGAAAGAAAGAAAGAAAGAAAGAAAGAAAGAAAGAAAGAAAGAAAGAAAGAAAGAAAGAAAGAACAAACCTGCATTTTTAAAGAAAGAATTAATGAAAAAAGGAAGACTGCATATTAGAAAGAAAGAAAGAAAGAAAGAAAGAAAGAAAGAAAGAAAGAAAGAAAGAAAGAAAGAAAGAAAGAAAGAACAAACCTGCATTTTTAAAGAAAGAATTAATGAAAAAAGGAAGACTGCATATTAGAAAGAAAGAAAGAAAGAAAGAAAGAAAGAAAGAAAGAAAGAAAGAAAGAAAGAACCTGCATTTTTAAAGAAAGAATTAATGAAAAAAGGAAGACCGCATATTAGAAAGAAAGAAAGAAAGAAAGAAAGAAAGAAAGAAAGAAAGAAAGAAAGAAAGAAAGAAAGAAAGAACAAACCTGCATTTTTAAAGAAAGAATTAATGAAAAAAGGAAGACTGCATATTAGAAAGAAAGAAAGAAAGAAAGAAAGAAAGAAAGAAAGAAAGAAAGAAAGAAAGAAAGAAAGAAAGAAAGAAAGAAAGAACCTGCATTTTTAAAGAAAGAATTAATGAAAAAAGGAAGACCGCATATTAGAAAGAAAGAAAGAAAGAAAGAAAGAAAGAAAGAAAGAAAGAAAGAAAGAACCTGCATTTTTAAAGAAAGAATTAATGAAAAAAGGAAGACTGCATATTAGAAAGAAAGAAAGAAAGAAAGAAAGAAAGAAAGAAAGAAAGAAAGAAAGAAAGAAAGAAAGAAACTGAATTTTTTGAAGAAAGAATTCATGACAAAAGAAACACACTGAATATTAGAAAGAAAGAAAGAAAGAAAGAAAGAAAGAAAGAAAGAAAGAAAGAAAGAAAGAAAGAAAGAACAAACCTGCATTTTTAAAGAAAGAATTAATGAAAAAAGGAAGACTGCATATTAGAAAGAAAGAAAGAAAGAAAGAAAGAAAGAAAGAAAGAAAGAAAGAAAGAAAGAAAGAAAGAAAGAAAGAAAGAAAGAAAGAACAAACCTGCATTTTTAAAGAAAGAATTAATGAAAAAAGGAAGACTGCATATTAGAAAGAAAGAAAGAAAGAAAGAAAGAAAGAAAGAAAGAAAGAAAGAAAGAACCTGCATTTTTAAAGAAAGAATTAATGAAAAAAGGAAGACCGCATATTAGAAAGAAAGAAAGAAAGAAAGAAAGAAAGAAAGAAAGAAAGAAAGAACAAACCTGCATTTTTAAAGAAAGAATTAATGAAAAAAGGAAGACTGCATATTAGAAAGAAAGAAAGAAAGAAAGAAAGAAAGAAAGAAAGAAAGAAAGAAAGAAAGAAAGAAAGAAAGAACCTGCATTTTTAAAGAAAGAATTAATGAAAAAAGGAAGACCGCATATTAGAAAGAAAGAAAGAAAGAAAGAAAGAAAGAAAGAAAGAAAGAAAGAAAGAAAGAACCTGCATTTTTAAAGAAAGAATTAATGAAAAAAGGAAGACTGCATATTAGAAAGAAAGAAAGAAAGAAAGAAAGAAAGAAAGAAAGAAAGAAACTGAATTTTTTGAAGAAAGAATTCATGACAAAAGAAACACACTGAATATTAGAAAGAAAGAAAGAAAGAAAGAAAGAAAGAAAGAAAGAAAGAAAGAAAGAACCTGCATTTTTAAAGAAAGAATTAATGAAAAAAGGAAGACTGCATATTAGAAAGAAAGAAAGAAAGAAAGAAAGAAAGAAAGAAAGAAAGAAAGAAAGAAAGAAAGAAAGAAACTGAATTTTTTGAAGAAAGAATTCATGACAAAAGAAACACACTGAATATTAGAAAGAAAGAAAGAAAGAAAGAAAGAAAGAAAGAAAGAAAGAAAGAAAGAAAGAAAGAAACTGAATTTTTTAAAGAAAGAGTTAATGAAAAAGGAAACACTGAATATTTGAAAGAAATAAAAAGTGCATTTTTAAACAAAGAATAAATGAAAAAAGAAACTGCATATCAGAAAGAAAAAAGAAAGTGTCGGAGCCATTGATGAATTTAAGTTTCTTTAGTGCCATCTGCTAGTTACAATATGACCTTGTGCCCTTGTAGTGGCACACAAAGGGTTAAATGATCCACTTGTGCTAATGGGAAAGGTTTAGGAAGGAGACAGGACGCTGGTTTCGGACTGGCCTTAGTCTGAAATGTCTGGAAGGTTCGGAGATGCCAGTAGGCTGATGGATCTCAGTTGATTGATTGGATTGGCGGACTGATTGGATTGATGGCCTGATTAGATGGTTTTTCACCAGTGATTTGCAGACCAGTTTAAACACACAGATCTTTTCTTTGTGATTAGTCATGATTGGTTTATATTTTTAACACATTTACTTTAAAACATTCAACGGAATAAAGTTTGGAATCTACTGAAACCCCCCTGTGATGACCTGGTGACTTGTCCAGGGTGTGCCCCGCCTCTCGCCCATAGTCAGCTGGGATAGGCTCCAGCTCGCCTGCGACCCTGTACAGGATAAATGGCTACAGATAATGGATGGATGGATGGATGGATGGATGGATGGATCTACTGAAACCCCTGAGGTGTCTCCAGGAAGTGACTGATTGGAAGGTACTACAGGAAGCAAAGAAGGAAGAAGCTGCATTTTTAAAGAAAGAATTAATGAAAAAAGAAAAGACACTATATTAGAAAGAAAGAAAGAAAGAAAGAAAGAAAGAAAGAAAGAAAGAAAGAAAGAAAGAAAGAAAGAAAGAAAGAAAGAAAGAAAGAAAGCATTTGTTTCTTGCTTTGCTGCTCGACTCTCTGCTTGGACTGAACCTCCTGTCCATCTGATCTCGGTCTGTTCTCAGTAACTTGAAGCTAAATAGTTACAGTGATGAAACTTTAAACCCCATCCACCTTAACCGATGCCCTTTATTAACCCCAGCGTTGTCGACACACGTGTGTGTGTTATCCAGCCCTGATTTCGAGGTTGATCTGGTGTTCCAGTACAGCACCACCACAGAGAGCAGCGAAACAGAAACCCGCTCTCATTCTCACCTGCACATAATCATCAGGGTCATTTTCCCGTTGGAGGCTGAGTGTGAGCTGAGAGCGAGCTGAGAGCGAGCTGAGAGCGCTGCCTTCTCACACTGATACACAGCAGCAGCAAAATGTTCTCTTCCAAGATTACATGTACTCCAGTGTACTGTTCTGTCCTAGTACACTTTTCTGTACCCTTTCTCCGTGCTCTCTCTCCTCCACAGACAGAGCACACTCTCACATTTCAGCCTTGCACCAAACACAGCGAGCTCTTCTCCTCACATACAGAGATATGAGACAGAGATCAAAGCCGACTCAGAAATACATGGCTCGAAACATCAAAACAGGTTTATTTTTATTATTAGAAGCACTTCTTCCTGCTTATTCATGTAAGCAATTTATTCTGATCAGGGCCATGGTGGATCTGGAGGCTATCTCAGGAACATTGTGCATAAGGCACACTCCTTCATACTTAGCGGCATTCTGGTATCATTAGTCGACCGACTGTGAGGAGAACCTGGAGAAAACATGCATGGACATGAGGAGAACATACCGTATAAACCTCAAGCTCAGGACTTTTGAACTGGGAATCCTGCCACACTATCACACTTCAGTAGACTATAATTACCTTCTAGATATCTGCATAATAGAATTACTTTATACACATGAAACTACACTCACCGGCCATTTTAATAGGAACTTGTTCTTGATTCTAAGATCCATGTTCTTGGCTGCAGGAGTGGAACCCAGTGTTGTTCTTCCGTTTGCTGTTCCTTTTCTGCTGAGATGCTTTTCTGCTCACCACGGTTGTAAAGAGTGATTATATGAGTTGCTATATCCTTCCCGGCAAAAAAAGCTCGAACCACCTCGAATCTGTCCATTTTCCTCTGACCCTCTCTTATCAATGAGGCGTTTGTTTCCACCCATAGAACTGTTGCTCACTCACTCACTCGATGTTTGTTTTTTGTTTTTTGCACAATTCTGTGTAAACTCTCGAGACTGTTGTGTCTGAAAACCCCAGGAGGTCAGCAGTTTCTGAAATACTCAAACCTCGTCCTCATCTGGCTCAAACCAACACCCATGCCACAGTGAAAGAAAGTTATACTTTGAAATCACAATGTTTCCCATTCTGATGTTGGAACATTGTGAACATTAATCAAAGCTCTTGATTTGTATCTGCGTGATTTGATGAATCAAGACTGATTAGAGAATTGCATAAAACAAAATGGCAGGTGGATGGGTGTTCCTAATAAAGTGGCCAGTGAGTGTACATTATTTGCAATGAATGGATTCTCTCATCTCATCTCATCTCATCATCTCTAGCCGCTTTATCCTGTCCTACAGGCAAGCTGGAGCCTATCCCAGCTGACTACGGGCGAAAGGCGGGGTACACCCTGGACAAGTCGCCAGGTCATCACAGGGCTGACACATAGACACAGACAACCATTCACACTCACATTCACACCTACGGTCAATTTAGAGTCACCAGTTAACCTAACCTGCATGTCTTTGGACTGTGGGGGAAACCGGAGCACCCGGAGGAAACCCACGCGGACACGGGGAGAACATACAAACTCCGCACAGAAAGGCCCTCGCCGGCCACGGGGCTCGAACCCGGACCTTCTTGCTATGAGGCGACAGCGCTAACCACTACACCACCGTGCCGCCTGAATGGATTCTGTATTTAAAATAAATACAGATACAAATAGAAGGTGCACTATTCATTTTTGTTCTTTTTTTTTTCTTTAGAAAGCTCGCCAGAAAGACTAGAGGTGCACAGTGGGACTGGAATCCCGCAGGACAAAAGAAAAAAAAAAACAGGGAATAATAATAATAATAATAATAATAATAATAATAATAATAATAATAATCCACGTTCTTAATTCCATGCTTTCATGGTCAAGCAAGCAGTCAGATATGAAAGAAACAAACAGAAATAGGAATGTAAGTGACTGCGCAATGCATTTACAGCATTCATTCATTCTTTCATCCTTAGTAACTGCCTGGTCAGGGTCACAGTGGTTTAAATTATACCGCTAATGTAGTTTGTTTATATTTTGGCACACAGAACCAACTAAATTTGTTAGAAAATATTCCAGGCCAGGACAAACTCTGTACAAAAAAAGAAACATGTGAGTGGGATTAAACACACAGTCCAATGCACAGCTTTAGTTGAGCTCAGTGATGAATTGGAGTGATGTAGCTGAGGTTGAGGAACTGTCCGAGCCAGAATTCACACATTCTGCTGAACCTGGTGATATAGAGGCTCTGCAGAGCGGCTGTGTTGATGCTCATGTTCACATCACTGTATAAGAATGAGCACCACACTGCAGTTGTGATTTTATTTATTTATTTATTTTTAAATTCTTACCTTTGTGGAAATGAAGTGAGCATACCGTAGGGGTTTTTGATCTGTCCTTTCGACACGGAGTCCCGCTGAATGTTTTTCCCCCCATTTTTCCCTTCTACACAGGCCCGTTTCAAGCTATTTGGGGGCTCTAGGCAAAGGGGGATCTGGGGCCCATAATTATCCCCCCCTCGACGAAAGGCCTTATGGCCGCCTACCCACTATCTGTGTTATTATTCCTTTATTCAACAATGCTAATTTTGTTTACACTGAGTCCCGATGATTTACCTGTGCAATATCAGTTAGAGCTGTGCCTTGTACGCTTTGTAATGTCTGTCATTCATTTGTTATACCAGACAGTTGCCGTGGATTATTCAGGCTTATTCGCTGACGTTATGGTAAATCGTGAAATCATTACACAAACGTGGTTGACATGAAGATTTACAAACATGATCATAAGCATTTAAAATCCATGTTGCGGGTGTGGTTGCTTGCTGTCACCTTTCCTTGGCTCAGCTGAATATTCGAAAGGGCTCTGCATCTATGCATTACGTTCACGTTCCAGTTCAGTCATGATGCATGGAATTCTTGCAGAGGTTACTAGAATCAGAGAAAATGGCAAGGGCTGTCCTTCCTTCCCATGGAAGCAAAAACAATACAGAGACACAAGTGAAGCAAACTTGCCATGTCGTAGCCATTAGCCGTGCTGATCGCAGCAGGGCTTCCTTGCAGAAAGTTCGGGTTTCTTAGCTGAATTACTGCATTAATATCCGACCAAGGTCACAAACGTAGCCTATTTATGTAAAAAAGGGCTTTCTTGTGAGCCATCCCCTGTCCTGCTCCATTCATGCTCATGACACACTAGCTACTTCTGATGAAAGCCATGCAGCTCGCTGAAACTAACTCTGACTATGACATTTTGATAAACACAATAAGTTAATCTGGGAGAAGTTGACAGTCTTTCACCTATTTGTGTGGCACATATTAGAATTTTTAGCCAGTCCTTGCAAGTTTGTAAGCCTGTTGTGCATGACAACGTTTACATCACTGTTATAAACACTGTCTACACAAGATAACTACCATTAACGTAAGCTAGATACCAAATTTTCTTGTCGACCCGCTTGGTATTAATGAGTGTGTACATTCTCACTTACCAGTGTCTTGTTTTTTTCTGTCTTCCTCTTCACTTTTCTTCTTTCTCTTCTGGCTCCCTGAGGGGTAATTTCGCTTCATATTTGATTTTGGGTTTTTTTTGCTGCGGAGCTCTGCAACCACTTGACTGGACGGAGATGGGCATTGAGGGGTTGACAACAGACTGTCATTGCACTTTTCAGCCAAAGCATGTAGGGAGGCGCTGTTGTGCATTAGAGGGCCCCCCCTTGGAACTAGGGTATTTCAACAAGTGTCATTAGGCGCTGCGCTGCGGCGCTCAAAAAGTTGTCATTGCTATTGAATACATAACTAGTCGTTCGGCAGCGGGGGCCCTTCGAGGGCTGGGGCCCTAGGCAATTGCCAAGTCTGCCTACCTTGTTGCAACGGGTCTGCTTCTACGTTTAGAAATCTCTCTAGTTTTTTTCCCCCGATAATGAATCACTTTTGGTAAATAATTTTTAAAAAAATGATGTCGTTGTTTCGTTCAAAACGATTTGCATATCCAAAAATGCAGCAAAACCTTCCCATCCCAATCAATAACAACTAACTCGGCTGAATGAAGCTAGCCCATATGGTCCAATCCTATAGAAGAGCTCCTGTAGCACAAACTGCTGAAAGTGTTAATAATAACACCTTTCTGTTTTAGTCCAATCTGTGGGATTGGACCATATGGGCTAGCCTTTGTGCTCCATGCCAATCAATAAGCCTTCGATGCCCATGACCCTGTCGCTGGTTCACCAGTTGTCTTTCAGATCCTCGGACCACTTTTGGTAGGTACTAACCACTGCATACCGGGAACCCCCCACAAGATGTTCCATTTTGGAGACGCTCAGACCCAGTCATCTTGCCATCACAATTTGGCCCTTGTCAAAGTCACTCAGATCCTTATTTTTTTCCCCCGATAATGAATTACTTTTGATAAATAATTTTTTAAAAAATGATGTCATTGTTTCGTTCAAAATGATTTGCATATCCAAAAATGCAGCAAAACCTTCCCATCCCAATCAATAACAACTAACTCGGCTGAATGAAGCACTGAAGCGTTCCCCCTGTCATGGCGCCCTAGTTACTGTTGCTATGGGGTCATGTGACGGTGCAAAGCCTTCATTTCTAGATCTATGGTTATATTAGTCCAGTGTTTTCCAGCGGTAGAGTTAATATTAAACATTTTTTAAAGTGCTTCTGGTTTAGGCCATGCCCACATTTTGGGTTTAAATCCCAATACAGATCTGGATATTTGGAGCGCTAAACAAATAATGTCACAGTGTTACATCACAACACTTCAGTAGAATTGCACAATAATTATTTTATACACTTCAGTGCACTATTATTACATTTTATACTTTAGTACACAACATTAAATCATTCTTGAAGCAGCCTGCAACCAAGATATTGGATTGAGTGTGTGTGTGTGTGTGTGTGTGTGTGTGTGTGTGTGTGTGTGTGTGTGTGTGTGTGTGTGCGCATGTGTGTGCTTTTTCACACCCTGGAACTGGGTTTAGTATTAATGATACAGGTACTGTTTCTTTATATTCATCTAAAATAAAAATACCCAAATAGTGATCCATAATAACAATGTACTTATTTGGAAATGCATGGACAGGGTTAATTCAAGGGGCAACAACCTGAATCAGGACAGACAGTCCTACTCTGGCATCTGCAAAATATTA